>NC_135437.1:23015945-23273445 GCF_051991255.1 Vanacampus margaritifer | reverse complement strand
ATAGCCTACTTAGGTGAATGTGAAGTGAATGTTAAAAATGAGGTGTTTGTGAAACGTGTCATTAAAGTTAGGAGTGCTTCTTTGTCTTAACAGTTGTCAATGATTAAACCTATTTTTTACATTTCTGTGGCTGTTAATAATTTTAAAAACTACTTACCTGCATGCATGTTATGATGGAAACAGCTTGCCACTTTCGGAACAGATTGGCTTGGGTTCGTTCATTATTTCTTATTGGAAAATAGTGTATTGAAGAGAAAAAAAAGACAACCAGTCAGTATCCCAGAGCGGGTTGTCAGTGTTTTAGGCTTTTGCTTTATAACTTTGTTTCAAATGAAAATACTGTAGCATATTTGTGTTTCCTATCAAGAGTCTTGTGTTTGCATTGCCCAACATCCGACATGCGATTTACTTTTTCTTTTTTTCTTTTATTTGCACTTTTGTTAAAAACGAACCGGAAGACAAACTACCCCTACAGTCCCGTTACAATGGAGTGGTACATGAGGACATCTATCCGCCAACAACGCAATGTTAGGTTTCAGGCTTTCTTGTGGCCAATAGAAAAAGAGGGTGTTTGTGAAGCAGATAGATATTTGTCTGTGCCTTTTTGTGCGTCAACCTCCCCTGCAGTTGGAGATCTTGGAGTCAGATAAGGCTCCTCTCCTTGATGGAGAGATAGGAGTGAGGGAGGCATGGTAGAAGGGAGGGGCTTTTTCGGCAGCCCACTGAGGCTGGATCCCTGGGCTTATATTTTGGCAGTTGAGATGGGAGACATGATAAAACACGGCGGTGATCACTGCTGATGATAACAGAAAGCAGAAGAGAGAGAAAGAGATGAGAGGTAGGGCAGATGGAAGAAAAGATGGAGATTGGAGGCCACATTTTAATTACTTTTGGCTGTTGCATGCCATTCTTCCAGCTTTGTCGCGCTGTTGTCATTAGTTTTGTTTGCGATTGGCTGGGGGTGGATCTCCAGATAAGTAAAAGGAGAAAGGCAGAGCGGGGTGATAAAAGAGACGAGATGCAGAGGAGTGGACATAGTTGGGTGTTGGGGGGTGGTAGGTAGCGATAGAGTGAAAAAACGTGCGGAATACATAGCTGTTAGACGAATGTGTTGTGGTGTGTTTTTAATGGCAGTGCAGCCTGCTCTGCTGCTCCCCCACCCTTCTGCGGAAGATGTTTAAGGCCGATAAGAAGGCCTGCTGATGATAGATAGATAACAGCAAGCAGATCCAGAATGCTGATTGCGTGTGTATCTGTGTGAGAAAGCTTGGTTTCTATGACAGCCAAGCTGGAGCTTCTGAGGTCAGCATGAATAATAGCTGCCCCTCCTAGAGCTTAAAACAAACCTGGAAGCCTGCAGATTCCAGACAAGGAAGTCACTGAGCCAACCTCTTCTTTTTTTTTGTTGACTTTTATTTCCCTGGTAACTTCATGAAAGTTTACAAATAAGGTTTGTGTTTGTCAGATGACAGTTATTCTCGTCAAAAACGCACGTCTATAGATGGTGGCTTGCTTTGTGAAAGGAACAGTGTTATCAATCATCAATGCTTGCTTCACGTAATTATTTTATGGATGGAGGCGCAATTGAGAAATGAATAACTTATTTTTAAGAAAAACTGAATTGTAATGCTTAAGCATATCTAAATCTCTTTCTCACACACACTAGCGCGCGCGCGCACACACACGCGCACACATTGTGCCTTGGTGGCGTTCGCTTGTTTTTCCTTCTTTGTTCTGCTTTTAGCTTGATGTGAACTTGTGATAAGCCTCGGGGCCTGATCTCCGGTGCAGATAGAGATTGCCAAGCATGATTAAAGTTGTTATCTGGCCGGAGCAGGCAGGAGCCTCGGCTCCACCGCAATAACAACAGGCCTGGGTAGGAGCAGCCAGGGTCTGGACCCTGGCAATCAGTTCCAGTCGTAATGGGATTAATGTTGTTGTATAATTAGATGATAGGTGTGAATGGGCTTCTTTCCTCCCTCAGTCTTTTCACATTCATTCAAAGCGTATCTTTCTCCTCCTTCTCCCTCGCCTCCCCTATCTCTTTCTTTGCACCCCCTTAACAAGCATTGTCGTTGATTAATTAAATTAAAATTAATAACATGTATTACTCATTCCGATTAAGTGTAAGATAGAGTTGACATGTTAGGAATTTTTTGTTTGCGGATGCTTATCACCAGTTTTCGCTGCAAAAGTCGTAAGAGTGCAGTCAGTGCGAGGGGAGAAAAAGAAGAGTAAAGTTGCTGAATCAGGAGGATGACTCGCACTTGGTTTGATTCTACTGGCAGATATTGAACAAGCTAGATGGTGTCTGATTTGGTTATTGGAACCTAAGAATTCTCATGCTCTTTATCAGATAACTCTTGCTTGAGAGCTGCATTTGACTGCAGTTAGTAGAAACTAATGGTATGCAATGCATGCACATTCTCTTTGCTCTGAGGAGTTTGTAAAAATACCACAAACACCTTAACTACATAAGAAGTAAGGCCCCCACGAGTTGGCCTCAGTGTGGACTTATCCTTTTTTTTTTGTATCATCTCCCTTATTTGTTTGGATTCTTTGCTTGTAAAAGCTGCTCTTTTAAACCAACACTGGGAGCACCGTTTTACACTTGTGACACATGCATATGTATATGTTTGCTTTGCGTTTATCTGAGCACAGCCAGCAAAGTGCATGTGTATGGATGCATGCGGACATATGGTCAAATACACTAAAGGGGGAAGTTGGCCGGGTTACAGAGGAAACACCATTTGTGCTCAGTGTGCAGATGAGTTATTACCCTTTCCTGCTATTTACCTAGGGAAAGGCGTGTTGAATGGGCTCGGGCACCGCATCGTCACGACATCGTCGTCCACCATTCTGGAGGCTACGACAAATGTAAACAAAGGCTTTCTGTATAGTGAAAGTATAATAAACGTTATAATGCGTTGGATCCCTACGAAAGTCTGAATGCAGAGTGGATCAGTGACCCTACTGCCTTCTATGTGAGATATTTTCACTTATGTTGTGCAAAAATGATCAATTGTTAGCTGTTAGGGGGGCTGCAGGACCTTCAGATGATGAAGCCGGCGAACATACGACCTTGAGCGATAAACATAACGTGCATTTGCACTATCCCTTTAAGATTTACGCTTAATTGCAACTAGCCATAAAACGTGTGGTCTGATGCCGCAATACAATTATATTTCTATTAATTCATTTGATGATAAAGTATGATTTTTACTTTTACAACTTTATTTGATACTTATTTGTAAAACACATTTGAAAGAATTTGGGTAAAAAGGCAAAAAACAACTGAAAAGAGGAAAATTGCTGCCAAACGTCTTTGAGTACTCACAAATACGTTCAAACATACTTGCAAGTATGTTCAAATGTATTTGTAGGCTAAATGCTACAAACAGCATATTTCCCCATTATGCCATGCGGTATTTGTATGAAGTCAACATTACATCTTGGAAAAATAATAATACTAAAATACTAAAAATAACAACAATGTTAATTATAATAAGAAATATTGTTTTTTCTTCTTCATAATTTTCCATTGTATTGGTATAATGTGAGCCAAGTTCTTTAAAAAAAATGTTTTTTTTCCCACTCATGCTGGTGAAAGTTATACCCCGTGGCATTATGGGGATATAGCATTATATTATATTATTTATAACATTTAGCCTACGTACGTACTTGCAAGAATGTTTGAGTAACGTTCGAACATATTGAAATACATTTGAACATACTCTCAAATACGTCAAACTGTTAATTCCACATTGGCAGTTCAATGCTTCCGTACTTTATAACAACAAACACAATTTCTCACATTATGAAAAAAGCATACATAAAGCAGTTTTCATTATCTATGAAAATGTACACTTGCCGTTGATGGGAGGTTGTTGAAGGGTGATTTTTTTTTTCATCTGACAGCTGACAATCAGACCATCAGACATCGCTTTGTGATCTCTGAAACGAGGCTTCCCTCTGTCTGTCTTCCACCAAGCAGGAAACCTGTAAAAACCTAGCCTGTTGTCAACTTTTTTTCCTTTTGCACCTCCTAACACAGCAACGGTTCACCATTATTTCCATTCAACTGGCTAAATATGACAATAACTCAGAGGGAACACCACGACAGAGCACATCTAAAATGGTGGATACGTCAGTGATGACGTGTAGTGCATTGTTTCCTTTATGGTCCCCCAACTAAGTGCCATGGCAAACATTTTTTTTCACCCTTTGACCCTGATGCTGACAGCTCCGCAGATGACGGAAGAAAGAAAACATTGTCTAATCTATGTCCAGTAGTTGCCTACCGTAATCTATGTCCAAACTATTTGCTCAAGCGGTAATTACCACTTTGCCAGCTCTTCCCCGGGAGCTTTGTGAGGACTTAGATCACAGACGATATACAGTAAGACACTGTATGTTTGACCTGAGCAACCCCAAAATCCCACCAGTCTTTGCACAAAATGTATTTGCTTTCAGATCCCTGCATGAACATACATTCTCACGTGTCCTTCTGCAAGGTTTTAATGTCACTCGTGTTGGTTCTTTTTTTTGCCCAAGTCCGTCATGTTTTAGAGGATGTTTGTTTAGGAGACAGCTGTGGAGCCACATGCTCCCAAGCTCTGGTCAGAATACCGCTGGACACTTGAAGGTGTGTGGATAAGAGAGACGCACACACACAGCCGTTGTTATGACAAGGCCCCCCCAGTGGCATTGATAAGACAGTCCATTCTCTCCTACTGTTCGGATTTCTCAGTTCTAGCCTGGCCTGCTTTTACAACTGAATCTCGGCAAACATGCCTAGATGTACTCTTAAACAAGTCTCTTATCAATAGCATTGTGGAAAAAGTAGAGAACAGTCACATCCAAATGGTGACATATGTTGACATTTGACCCCTTGTGTACTTGCGTTGTCTTTTTTCGCTACAACTTTTGAAATGGTCTCTTTTCATTCACAGTATATAATCTGCAGTACAATTAATAAAAATGACCTATTCACCACCTATTCACTCAAAAACTCATTTGACTTTCTGATGTGTAAACAGGTGTGTAGTAAAGTGTCAAGGAAGCATGTTGATGGTGTACATCTCGACTTGGAGACAAGCTTTGTTTGTTGGGGAGGAGCCAAGTTTAGCCTAGTGGAAGTTATGGACAGTGTTTGCAAAATTTGCATGAACTTGTGCGCTTCCGGTGACTTTTTTCAAAATCAAATCATCTGTAGGCAAGATATTTTTAAGCGTAATGTAATATGAGTTTTTTTTTAAATTATATTAAACTGTTTAGGGCTCATGGTTTGTGGTATTTTTGAGGTCCATATTATTAATATACGTAATTATAACATTTTGCGGGGCACACTTTTTTGCTATTCACATGCAGCAGGACTCGTCAATGTGATATCTTTACTATTTTGTTTGCTGTAAAGATACACAGTGTAAAAGATACTTTTAGTGTCGATTATCTGTGACATTATTTTTATTATTGTCCATGTCTATAGTATAAGAAACTGTTGCAGTTGAATTGCATTTACTGTAATATCAGTTTGGTCATTGTGTACGGTTTTATTAATTAAAATAGATTTATGGTGGAAGGCACTAGAATTGACAAAAGCCCAAGTGGAGCCCTGTGGGCTTTCTCCCCTATCGCATAACCCCGACTTTCAACTTAACAACCAACCGTTTTATTTAGGTGTGTGGGAGCAGAAAGGAATTACACATTTCCACCATCTCTTCTCAGATAATATGTTTATATCATATACATCCATGCTCCAAAAATACAATATAAAAAACGGAATTTTTTTACATTATCTACAAGTTAAAAATATGATAAAGAAAAAAATTCCAACACTTCGGGGTACGCTCCAACCGGACGAAATGGGAGACAGACTTGTCTATAGCACCGGAATCTGACTTTTGGATTCAAGTTTGTGAAAACGCATTTAAAATGACAAAACACACAAATTTACAACTTATCCAATATAAAATTATTCATAGAACATACATTACTCAATATATGATGAAGAAAATGGGACTCTCAGACTCCGACATTTGTCTCCAATGTTTACAGAACACTACAGACACTTATGTTCATGCTTTATGGTTATGTACTCCGGTTATGTATTTCTGGCCTAAAGTCTTAGAAAAACTTTCCGCTATTTTGGACTGTAGGATACCTTTATCTCCAAACTTGTGTTTGCTAGGTGACCTAACAACAACTGACTTACCACATAAACAATTTCAATCTACACTTGTAGCCCTTACTATCGCAAAAAAAACAATTCTTGTTAACTGGAAAAATAAACAAACTCTGAATATCGACCAATGGTCTAACCTCCTCATAAATCACATTTTAATGGAAAAAATATCTGCCTCAAATAAAAACCAAATATCAAAATTTATAGAAACATGGTCTACGTATATAGAATTTTTTAACCTAATTCTGGTTACTTAATTCTGTCTGTTAGCGAGAGCCACTACATCGTGATAACTTACATTGATGTTTCTGCATTTGGCAATTTCTTATTATATTATATTATTAGTATGGGATTTTTTTTAATAGGCTTTAGGTGAACTGATGAATACACACACGCTCGCACGCACGCACACACATTCTCACCCACATACAAAAAAAAAAAAAAAATATATATATATATATATATATATATATATATATATATTTAAAAAAAAAGAGTTTTTTTTTTTTTTTTTTTTTTTTAAAAAGGAGAGCAATGGTGATGTCGAATCGAATGAACAATACTGAGCTCTAAAAAAAAATAATAATAAAAAGGGGCAAAAAAAAGAAAAAAAATTAAATAGATTTATATCTACAGTTTGGGCCAATTAAAAATACTTTTTCCTAGGAGTTGACAATGTCCAAAATCTATTTTTACAGCCATACGTGATAGAATTTCATGTTGTTAAATACAACATACAAGGTGAATGTGTGTATATCTCCAAGTGGACAAAGATGATAATTGCAACAGCTGTACTATACTGTACTGTTTTTTGAAAGACGCTGCCTACTGTTGAGGTGTTAAGGCCCAGATTCAGCTCAGTTGCTGTTTACGTACCCCATTACTTATATGCTACTTGCATGCCTGCATGTGTTTGATCTAGTTCTAGTGAGGTGTGGAAAGACTTGTACAGCAGAGCGTGATTTGGATTGCCCTTGTATGTATGTTAAAAAACAAAAATAAAAAACAAACACAACACAATCTAGTCCAGGTGAAGAGGGCAAAAATAATGGAGAGGATGTGTTTGAAAAGAGGAAATTGGGAGGTTGAGAGGCAATGGGGTGAAAAGGGTGACTCAGCATGATAGACAATGGGACTAGAAAGACGAGATGCCGTATGATCCTCCTGGGATCCACCTTAACTGAGAAGCTTAGACTTGTGGCACCTCTTGTTATCGCCATCTATAAACCGGCTTCACCTTTCCCTTAGATCATCTTTATTTCCCTTAGATCATCTTTAGCAATAAATCTATTGGAAAAGAATATGGGAAACAATAACGCACAGTTTTGTTACATACATTCCATTTTGAGAGACTCTCTTGTCTGCTTGTTTGCGTCCTTCCCTCTCTGTTTTATCAGCTGCAGACAAGACCTCCGGAAGCTCAGTCAGTTGTTGCAGTTACATCTGGCTGCCAACAGAGGATGATAAAAGCCATAAATAACGTCTCCTTCTTTTTTTAAATGCAATATTTATTTATCTCCCTGATTGCATTTGTTACTAACTAACTAACAAAGGCCCTTACAAGTAAGCGCCCCTCCCTTGTGTCAGTTTGCATTGTTCTATTGATCACTTTTGGATGTGTGAGTGTTTCTGTGTGTGTGCAAATTGAGAAAATGATTGAAAAAATGATTGTCTGTGCAGTGAGGAAAAAAAGGTAGTAGTACATTGTATGTGTTGGGCTATTGCTGAATACAGAACCCAAGTTTCATTTGTGGACTCAAATCATTGTGCTACGTTTGTCATATATTATGGATATTATTAAGTTGTGTGTACCCGCACTACAATTTAAAATGAGAAATTAGAGTGGCCTATTTTTGTATTTTGATGAAGGTTCCCAGCTTACACAGTTTTTGTTGTACAGTACTTAACTAACCTCAGAGGAAAAATGTTTACACTGTATTTAATTTTTTTTACATTCATGATTGCGCCACCTAAGTAAACCAGTTTACACTCAGGCAAACAGTTTTAAAACACTGCAGGGAAAAAACATAATTATTACAGCGTCACAGTTATTTATTTATTTTTTTTAATACAGTAAATGGCACAGACATGGAATATTGCAACAAAGTTGACCTTTCACCAATGACACCTGTGTCTAATAGAATGCAAAAAAGGCAACAGGAACTCACTTTTCCTGTCTTGTTGTTTTGAAAGCTATTGTTGCTGTCCAACAATTTTGCAGTTCAGTAGTAGATATCACACATCTAATGTGATTGTAATGTGATGCTCTGTCACAGTATACACTTGCGTAAATATCCCACCCGGGTCTTTTGTTTCAGCTCTGATGCTGCAAATTTGTCAGGATCTCTGTCTGTATAATCTGGTTGATGATTTTGAGCCCAATTTCTCCTTTCCAGCCAAAGTCAGCAATATCCTGATTATCTGATGTCTGTAAAGATGATCCTGCTTGATTTTACTGTGGTGTTGGATATGTTAAGAGTGTTTTTCTTTTTCTCCACGATCTGCTCTTAAAATGGGTGGGGCAAACAATTGTAAATGTTAAACAACAACAATAATAATAATAATAGTAATAATAAACTGCCATACATTTATGATAAAAATTGTGATTATGTGATTGCTTAAGGTCATCGAAGAAGGCCAAGCCATGAACTGTTTGCTAATGTCATGGAACATAACAAATATCCAGTGAGGATGTGAACTCAGGCTTGCGCTGTTGCTTGATTTGTTGCATGCTTGTAGAATGTGTCAACCAAGTCATGCACCAAAATTAAAATTACATTACAAAATGAAATGGCGAGAATACTTTCACTTTTTCATTTTCATTTAGTTGCAGATAAGCTAATAGCTAGCTGAGCATCTTCTCCTTATTCGTCAACATCTCTTGCTTCATTCAAATATATATATATATATATTGCTCCTACATGAGGTACAGGTGTCTAGGTCAGAGGTGAGTTAATTTAAATAGTTGGTTGTCCATGGCTGCGTTTACATGGCAAGGTGTGATGCCCAATTAGTTTTTTTGTGTTAAATTTAATCTTTTTACGTACTTGACTCCTTCACATTACAAAAAACAAATGCAACTTCTAATGTGATATCAACAGGGTTGGGAGGGTTACTTTCAAAATGTAATCCATTACAGTTACAAGTTACCTGCTAAAAATTTTACTTAATAACGTAATCCGAGTACCATAATATTAAAGTAATGTAACTGCATTACTTTTGGATTACTCCAATATTGAGTATGCTCATGAAGACAAAATAAAAATAAATATCACCACAATATACATTATATTCTATACAATGTGGCCCTGCTATTAGCGGGTGATAGGGACCCGGGCAGCCTACAAATAGCAAAAATCCTTGTGTAATTAAAAAGCATGTAGGCTATTGATTGATTGATTGATTCATTCATTCATTGAAAGCCATATGCTGTTTTCGAACTGTCCCTGAAAGCAACCACACCTCATAGATAGATAGTCATCCAATAAGGATGACGAGGTGTGACATCAACTGATAAATGAACTTTTATCCCAGTCACAAGTTTAGCTGTGTATATGTTGTGTATGATGGTTAAATAGTGAATTGGTGGGAGGAAGATTTGTTTGGTAGGTGTAACTCACATTATGGTTGTAGGCTAGCAGTCTAACTAGCAAAAAGCTACAGCGCGTAGCATGCCGCTGGACTCTCAGCTCAAACTTTCGCTCGAAAGTTCCAGTGAATACAGGTCGCCATTTCCTCCTCCCGTCCGTGAAGCTTTTTCAAACTGCCCACGTGTGGAGGAAAACGACTAGTTTAGTTCGTTCATTCCCACCTCCCCGACATGTAGCAACGGTCACACTCGCGCGGGCGTGCACGCGCTCTCTCTCGCTCTGTCCGTTCTCTCTGTCTCTCTCTCACCCTCTTTCGCACTCTTATTTTATAATTTGTAATCCGTTGAAGTAATCCCCATTTTTAATAAATGTACCTGTAATCTGATTACATGTTTTTTCCTGTAACTGTCATAGAATAGTTACATTTTTGTTTCAATCTGATTACGTAACGGCGGTACATGTATTCCATTAATCCCCAAACCTAGATATCAAACACATTCGCATTAAGCACGACGTCAAGTGACACGCACCCAAATAAAAAAAAGTGGCAAAATGTTTACGGAAATAAATACGGTCTCGGTTAGGGCTCATGTTAACGTCTGATATTAACAGAGGGCAAGGCGGGAGGAGGTAGAAATATTTTGGGGATATGAGGGGACGCTCTTAAATTTCCTCATTTCATGGGGGATGACGTCAAGCCATTGCCGTGTCTAATAAATGGACCAATCTGCGTGGCTCAATCACTACTAACACCACAAATGTCCACGTTATACTTCATGCTTCAAGGATGATTCAATTATAATCAAATCAATCACTGTATGATCGCCAGTAGTAGGTCACGGGTAAGTACTGTTCATACTGCATGAAAAAAAATTGAGCTGGAGTGAGAACCTGTGTGGATGTGCCTTGCAACTGGCTGGCAACCAGTCCAGAGTTTACCCAGCCTCTCGCCCATTCAGCTAAGATAGGCTCCAACTCATCCAAAACCCAAATGAACACAAGCAAAATAGAAAATGTATGGTTGGATAACATTATGATAATAATGGAATGCATTTTTGTAATATTCCATTAAAAGTGCCCCCCCCCGATTACCAAGATTAAACTAATTTGTACTTTTCAAGCTTATTAAAGCCAAACTGTGATATCATCTTTTTTGGGTGTGTTGATCTAATATAACTTAATAGCCCATCGAGGCAGGATGTTAGACTGTAAACACGATCCAGGCTAGTAGACACAACAACCGAATATGACACGTCAGTAGTTAGCTTTAAATAAAGCCTGTAACGTGTTTGTTTGCTCCATACTAGTTTCTGAATCCTATAGCAACTATCCTCCCCCCTCCACCTCTGCCTCATGCTATTCCATCATTTTATCATTTCACTAATATTCTACTCCTCTTTCAAATAATCTTCCCTCTCAATCCTGATTTTGAAAGTCTCTCTATCGCTAGCCTTCCACCTCAACTTCTCTATCACCTTTTCTTTCATTCCATCTATCTGCTCCCCCGCTTCCACCCCCTTTCTCTGTCTCCAGCCAGACCCCTAGCCTTGGCGAACCAGGTCTTGGCGGTATGATAATGTGGAAAGTTGAACTGGCCCCATTACAGCGAGGCTGATGGTAGGTCCGATAAGGGCGTTGATAATGGGTGCAGATAGCGCTGACACAGCGGTCCAATAGCCTCGCCCTGCCCCCCCCCCCCACCCCCACCCCCTCCCCATTATCATTCCTGCCCACCGATGGGCTCCCAGAACGCTATCTCCTCTCCATTTCCACTCCTGCGACAGATAAGGATGGAAATACTGACTTCATAGCTGACTGATTAAAGTGTCTGCCTTTCTTGATAATACACAGATAAATTATGTTTCTTTCCTTTCTGTTCTTCTCTCACTCTATTGAGAAAGGGGCGGGGTGTAGCGGGAAGAAAAACCTCTACTCTTTTCATTTCTCTTTTCCATTGTTTTTTTTTTTTTTTGAGGAGGAAGATGAAGTGTAAAGAGAATGTTGAATGAGGAATGGCACATTCCGTAATGGTCATCTGATTGGATAAACTGCGTTGATGTGTGAACTTTTTTATTTTATTGGTACATCCTGTACTGTATGAATATGTGGCACACACATACGCAAAACAAGCGACTAGTACCAGAGAGTGAACTTGTATTACTGGCGTGTCTGGTCATAATAAAGGAACAACAATGGCCAGAAGTAGTAAAACATAGAGATGGACAGACAGATTGGCAGTGGGGGCACACTGGTCTGTTTGTAGCCCAGTGAACTGCAGGTTGCGCCATTTCCAGGTAGACTTCTTCTTTTAATAACTGATTGTGCCACTTTGATATCAGTAGAGATCACTGATGGATATGCTCCCTGCACCTCTAACACATTTGTGTTTTTATTCCCCAACTCACTCCCACTCCCCTCCATATCTTTAGCTATTCAGTTATCTGTCTGTGTGACTAAACTTCTGTCACACCTCTTTCTCCCACTTCTCTCAAAGAGAAATTCCCCTCTTTGTCTATCATCTTGGCGGTAGGGATGACCATGGGCAACACCAACATCAAATCCTAATCAAATTTAACTCTTTGACTGCCAGACGTTTTCATAAAAGGGATGACGTGGGTGCCAGCCGATTTAAGCATTTTTGACTGATCTTTCAAGGTCCACAGAAAATTATGTGTTTGGACTATGGAAACACACATACTACCAAGTTTGTTTCTACCTTATTCCGTTTTTCAGTAATCAACAATAGAAAATGGTTAGTTTCACCTCTGTTTTGAAAAAAAAAACGTCTTTTAACGTCTTTGGCACTCCTCCATAGGATTTTACTAAACGTTATATAACGTTTTTGGCAGTCAAAGAGTTAAGGGAGCAGCAGTATTTGAGAGTTAGGTCCATCTGTTTTTAGTTTTATTTCAATTTACAAGACAGTTTTCAATCTTGCCTCTCAATTTCATTTTCTTAAAGTTTAAGATACAGAACAATCTTAGTTCAGGTTATGGTGCTAAGAAAATGTAAAAATATCGATACACACTTGCACATAAGGTTAGCCAGCCATTTTCTGTACCTCTTGGCATCATTAGGGTTGTGGTCAAAGATTTCGTGAAACAATTTTTTACGGTTACTGTATTATTACAGTTTCAAATTTCAATTATCGTTATTACTGTGTCTGAAAAAGTTGTTTTCTTTCATTTCAGTTTCATCTCATCTCATCTCATTTAATATTATCTAACTATCAGTCCACACATTTTCTATACAGGTTGTCCTCATTTAAGGTCACAGATTAGATGACGGCCTATCCCAGCTCAGTTGATCTGCAGGATGGACTGATCACCAACACATTACACATATTGACAAATAGGGGTGTGAATTGACTAGTAGCTTGCGATTCGGTCACGAATCTATAAGTCAATTATTGCAATTTTTTTTTATACTCGAATTTAGAAAATACTTATCAGTAAACTTGTACATGTACGCTGTAAGATTTGTATGAAAATGTACTTCAGGCTTATAATTGTGAGCCACTGTAGTTAACAAACAGGTTGCAACCTGTTTCATGTTTGAACAGCATTGAAATCAAATATTAAGACTTAATGTTCCACTAATAAAACATTCTTCCATGCTTCAAGTGTGAACCCTAATCCTAGTTAAGACATTTTGTTGAGAGAATTGCGCACTGTAATATCGCGATATATTGCCGAATCGATTTTTATTTTTTTTTAAACAACCCTATTGACAAACAACCATTCACTTTTACATCTATGAGCAATTTAGAATGTTCACTTTGCCTAATGCGGATGTTTTTGGAATGTGGGAGAACCTATCTGGCGAAAAACCCAGTCAAGTACGGATCTTTTGACTGTGAGGCCATTAGTACACTGTGCTGAAATTTGGCAATCTCAAGGCTAAATAAATCTAGAAGCCAATCTAAAGATGTGTTAATCCATAACGGCAAGTCCTTTCGTGCAACAAACTGGCTGGCAAACATTGCTGTGAAGTGACATGTGCTTTCCAAATTGTTCACTGTCTGGAGATAGGAATTTTATTGACAAAGTTGCAGGTGTTCCGGTCCTCCCATTTTGTGTTGATGTCTGTAGCACAGATCAGCTATTCCTTTGTAGCTGTCTTGTGGGGCATAAAATGTTTCCCAATGATTACTGAAGTGCATTTTTGTGTGAAACATGACAATCAAATCTAACGCCTTTTGTAGATTCATTGATTGATTTGTTTATATTTGAGAAACGAGCAATTAGGTGTGCAAATGTGGTGTGGCTTCTCAAACGTGTTGCTACATGATCCACCTGCAGAGTCTTTAAAACAATGTTATTGCTTTAGCTCATTCACTCCCATCCATTTTCACTGAAGCAACACCCTTTGCTCGCGGCTGGTTTACTGGACTTTGACTGATTTTGCAAGGCCCACAGAAGATTGTGTTCTATTGCTATAAAAACATGTAACCTACCAAAAGAAAGATTAGAGTCTCTTCTTTCATCAGGAAAAAAAAGTATATTTCTATCTGTTTCTGTTTTGCAGCAATAATCATTAGAATATAGCTAAGTTTCATCATTATTCACAAATCTTTTTAAAACTGTGAGGGAAAAGAGCTTTTTGCAGCATTGCCCTGGTTGATCTCTTATACTCTGCTGTCACCTGCTGGCCATTTTTGTAATACCTACCATTGCTTCAAGCGTTCTCTTCAGTTCAGAGGCTGCATCAAAGCGTTCTGTATGCTATAGCATAAAAAAACATAAAAGACGTATAATGATAATATTTCAAATAGAACACATTCATACGTTTTTGAGAGCAAATGAGTTAAAGTACGTTCTATGCTGTTTTAAATATTGCAGTGACCCTTAGCTACATGAGATGGTCGCAAGCAATCACTATACACAGTCTTTCAATATCCGGAATGACGGAATTGTAATGTACAGTAATTTGTTAGTGTGACAAATGTCTCAACACATTCCTGGGATTTTTCTTAAAATAGTATAGCATCTGGGGTGCAGAGGCTTCAAAAGTCACACTTTCGGTAGCATGTGTGTAACATAAAACAGTACAACTGTCAACTCTTCAGTAATCCCGTGCCTCACCATGAAGCCCGAATAGCCGATTTACACTGCATCCAACTCTTGCAATAACACAAATAATGAGATTGGCTCCAATCAGGAATTGGTTTATTCAATGAATCTTTATATTGAAGAATTTGGTAGATTGTGTGGAATTTGTGATTTATTCATGTCTTGAAGCAACTGACACTTGGCTGCATTTAGCTAATGTGCTGTTGATTCAGTTCAGTTTCAACTAGTTTTTGGAAGAACAAGAAATCGGTTATAGGATCTTGTGTATAATTTTCTTAATACAACACTAATTTAGAAACAGAACAACAGAATATTCATACAGATTACCCCGTCCCATTAATAACATATAAAAAAAAAATATTAATTTAACGTTAATTTATCACAGAGTCCATGATGAAAATCAAGTCCGGTTCTTAGTGTCCCCATTTCACAAATAACTACACATTGCTGAGCAAAAGAATGGTACGAATAGTTGTCGCTAAAACTAGTAATACTCAAATCAGGCATATTCTGTACATAATAATAATAAATAATCCTTCTGTTCTGTGTTTCTACAAACTATATACAGTTGAACCTCAAGTTACAAACAATTGAATTTATAAATCGAGGAAATGTTTCCCATTGAAATGAATGGAAATGCAATTAATCCGTTCCAGCCTCAGTTATACTTAGTTATACTGTATTTTTTTTATACCATTGGGTGATTACAAATAAATATAATAAATATAGAAATAAGTGAAAACACCCTATAAGTTATCAAACACTTAAAAAACACAATTATTCACATTCATTCCTAGTATTGGAACTACTGATACATCATTTATGATCATTGAAGTTCTCTGTCCTGAGATATCTTCATCCATATTATGACAGTACAATTACAGTTGGTGACCTTGTCAAGTTAGTGATCTCATCATCGAGCAAGTCAAATGTTGTGTTCTCCAACCGGGAGCGCCGGAATGGAACAACACGCTGTTAGCCCAGGCCACACTAGCTGACCTTGATAGATTAGTCAGAGAGCTTTTCTGTCTGACACATAGCAATGATAAGCCTGTGTATGGGAAATATTTTCCTCTCTCTCCGAATGGTGGTTTCAGTCCGTCCAGTCAGTTGTTGTTGTGTGCACGCATGCGTCTTCTGACAAATCTTTCCATTTGTGGCCCAAGTAGGGATCTTCTGTTCCACCTTAGCTGTTTTTCGTCTCTTGCACATAATTTTCTTTACATATAAGAAAACATCTTTCTGCAACTGATCCCTGTACATGACCTCAACATGGATAAAGAAAATCTAAATCAAGTTACTTTTGATACAACAACACGTCTCATGTTCGTGTCCCATGAGTCCAAGTCCAGAAAGAACAGGAAGTAGATGGCAGAAAATGAAAGAAAATAGAAAGCACAAAAAATAAAAATGATAAAAAGCACTGATAAGCAAGAAATTGTGTTGTGTAGGAGTTGATATCAATGTTATCTATCTGTCTTTTTTCACTCAGCAAGCCCTTCTGTTGTTTTTAGCCCTTATCTCATTGCACCAAAATGCCAAGAACAAAAAGAGTAGAAAGGGAAAAAAACCTGTGGATTATTCATGAGGTTAGGAAATTAGGAACACGGAGAGGTATTTGTCATTGCTTTGGTATGTTTATAATATTTTTTTACAATAATTAATTATAATGGTAGTTTTTAATACAATCTGCAATTGTTTTCTATTAGTAGAACACACACACACACACACACGCACACACACACGCACACACACACACACACACACACACACACACACACACACACACACACACACACACACACGTTGCGTTCTGGTGGATGCAGATAAGCTCAGTCCCTAATCTATTGCTAATAGAGAGGCAAGAACCAGTGATGGACAGGTTTTAGTTTCCCCAGTGAAGGGCTGCAACGTCATCGATGAATGAATGGGACACTTTGATTGGCCAGCTTTGTGGCACAAAGACATCTGATGGCGTCTCAACTGAAGACACGACGACAGGCAGGTCAACAACTTGACCTCATTTTACATCTGAATCGCTAATTGTGCTTGCGCTTAACACAATACTTGTGGAGTCCCAGCTGACTGGCAGTCTGTTTGCTCATGCATGTACAATGTTCAGTTGACCAGCTGGAAGTAAACACTTCCTCTCATGCAAAAAGGGCACTTGTAAGGAAACTCGAAATACAGGACTGAAAATAACGAATGGACAATTTGCAATAGTGTTACCGGTACCAGGACACGTATTGTGAATTTTAGGGGGGGGGGGATTATATCACAATGCCATAATTTGCAAATGCCGGTAATTGGGAGAAAAATACAGTGAAAACACTCCTACTCCAATTAAGGCAGAAGCCTGTCAGTGTCATGTTAAAGCCTTCCCGTATAAATAAATATCAGTGATATATTAATTAGAGATGTCCCGATTTGTTTGCACCTGAATGCGAGTCCATGTCACTTGATTTTGAGTATCTGCCGATACCAAGTCCCGACCCTATACGTCTGCAATGCAATGTAATGAGGAAAACAAAGACCGCATACAAACTTTTAATTTTTAATTTTTATTTTTTTTTATCATATGAATGAAAGTATCCCAAGATGATAACTTTTTTATCTGGCTGTAAATCAGCAGTGTTTCAAATCAATTAAATAACTGAACTATGTTATTCTTGACTTCAGAAATTAAGAAAATTTAAAAACCTGATCTTTTATCTGGTCATCTGAAAATCGTGTGATTGTCCCCGATTTCCAATCATGTCAATCAGATCGGGACATCCCAAATGTTTATCAGTTAAATACACAGTAGTCAATAATTAATTTCAATGCAATAATGATCAATGATGTCCTAAAAGGGCACTTTAACTTGCTGTTAGGGCTGCTCGATTATGAAGGAAATATTAATCACGATTATTTTGGTAATAATAATAATAAAAAAAAGATTAATTAATTACAAAGCCAACACAAAACAAGACAACACTAGTTTGCAAAGGGCACTTTTTATGCACAAAGATTAATATTGATAATATGAATCTCATTATATGACCCTTGGCAAAAATAGAAGCATTTGCATACTATCCACAAATGCTGGAGGTGTCCCAATTTCATTTAGCTATCGCTGCCATTTGGACCTTGCCTTAGGCTATCCACAAAAAGTCTTTTCTCATTTGCATGAACATTTCTGCATATTTTATGCAATCGTGTTTGGCATACACCTGTATGAATAGTCTTTAAAAAAAAAAAAAAAAAAAAAGACAGGGACAGACAAGATAACTAAAAAGAATAATCATATTGAATTCAGCTACATTTTATATTATTGTATTTTTTATTTTTCATGTCATATTTCCCTCTGAGACTCAGTATGTAGTAATTAACATGAATTTATGAGACCACCACCCAATGTATGTCTTATGCCACAGAAACCCTGAATTAACAGCAGTGGTAATAACCAAAATAACTCGGAATTAAATTTATGTGTACACAAAATAGCAGTTATTAGTTCCCCCTTTCTTTTTCCCCTTCACATCAGTGTGCCCCTTTACCTCTCCTTCTGTCACCACGCTATTGTCTGTGTATTAGTATTAGCAGCAGCAGTGTTCCCTGAAGTTAAACAATCTGCTGTAATCTATCAGTTTATTATCAGCCCTATCTGAGAGCTAAGAAAGCTGGGGCCGGGGACTGTGGCGCCGCTCTCCAGAGCTGATAAAATTTCAGAGTTCAGCGATGATGAATGTTAAGAAACTACACCCTCGTTGCCGATGACGTGGACTTGGCAGAGTGGAGAAGAAAGAAGGTGGCGGTCAGAGGAGAAAAAAATGGCCAACAGAATAAAAGAGCCACATTGATGAGGAAGAAAAAGAGGCAGCAGTCAGTGATCACAATATACTGTGAAGCTAGGTGTAAACATTTTCCTGAGCGCCATGCGAAGCTCACCGCAAGCACTCATTCACACGATTGGTCTGATTCATTTGGCCACTTTTCGGAATCACCGGCGCGCCATTGTCACTTTGCGGCGGCCTACCCAAGGTAGGTAGTGAGCCACTACCATCGGGCCAGGGCACCGCCGAGGCTGCCGCCTGAGGCTGGAGACCTCTCATTCAAGGCAATGAACCTGGTCAGTGGTGCGTGCTGTAACAATCCGCAGTGTGGGACCGCGGCCACAGGGTGGCACCTCTTTGTTTTGTGGGCATGTGCAGCGCTTTTTCGTTTTTGGCTGTGAATGTTTTTGACGCCGGAGAGGCACAACGATTGTGACGCGCGGTGGTGCCTAGCCCACTGTTTTTTTTGGACTATGTCTCCCAGCTGGCCTGGGAACCCCTTGGGATCCCGTCGGAGGAGCTGGTCAAAGTGGCTGGGGAGAGGGAAGTCTGGGCTTCCCTCCTAAAGCTGCTGCCCCCGCAACCCGACCCCGGATAAGCGGTAGATGATGGATGGAAGGGTAAAATGATTGTCCTGTCTAAACTAGACTAAAACGTTGACAGTTTTTGTTGACTAAAACTAGATGAATGAAATTATGTTTCCTTGGACTAAAATAAAGACTAAAATGCTAGCTTTATAGTCGACTAAAAATAGACAAAAAAATGGGATGAGGTTGACTGATTATGTTATAAACTAACAAGCGTGACTGAAATTGGACTAAAACAGAGTAGATGTAAAAATGGCGGATAAAATTAACACTAGCTCACAGTCCTCATCTCCTCTGGCTGGCCTGAAGGTTGTGATTGGTCGCCTACTCTGTGGTCTGTCCACATGAACACTCTGACAGCCTCTATTCTGCTGCTAATTGGACTTGTAAGGTCTCAAAGTCCCCCAATTATGATGCAGGTGATAAGAGTGGTTGGTTGCTCCAAAAAGCAATGGGATAAATGATAAAACATTTAATAGAGGAATAATAATGAATTGGCCAGTTAATACTGGCCCTAATATTTTC
Source organism: Vanacampus margaritifer (assembly GCF_051991255.1). Lineage (NCBI taxonomy): Eukaryota > Metazoa > Chordata > Actinopteri > Syngnathiformes > Syngnathidae > Vanacampus > Vanacampus margaritifer. The sequence continues at coordinate 23,253,672 of NC_135437.1, read as the reverse complement.
TGACATTCTATTCATAAAAACACAAAAGGAGTATATTTGATTTTGGTGGTCACAGCATCTCATCCCTGCTGTTAGTCACAAAAGCATTTGTTGCGTGAATAAAGAAATAGCCAATGTTCATCTTTTTAAAGTTGCTCAGATGTCAACGGTGCTTCATACTGTAGTTGAGGTAATCCGGTAAATAAAAGATGCAACCCTGAGCATTTGTTTGATGTACATTTCCGATTGCTATGAGGATGAGGTGGATAATTATTCTCATTGTTTTTATTGTCTGTTTTCCTTAACCATGGTGTGGATCTCAGAACAAAGTCAAGTGATTCCTACTGAATTAAGATTTTAAATTAAATCTGAACTTCAGGTTAGATAATGAGGATGTTGCCATCATATTAACTACATTAGTGTGCAGTAGGTAGTCTAGTAAATACACTTCAATAGAGCTAATACTGAGAGACACCGTAAAAAAAAAAATCTTGGTAAATGTTAAGCTGCTATATGAATAAATAAATAAATATACTCATCCATGTCTCCTCCAGAAAAAAAGGATGTTATATCATTTTGTTATAGTCTTTTTCGGTATACAGTACACAGTATAGTAGTCAAGTCAGGTTCATTTGTATTGCACATTTCAGCAACAAGGCAACTAACTCAAGATGCTTCACACAAGACATTAAAATACAATGGCAAAGGAAAAAAGAAATCACAACTATAACATTTTAAAAGAGGCATGTAAAAGATAAAAACACATCAAAGTAAAAGTTACAGTACAGATTTTGAGTAAAATTTGATGAGTAAACATGATTTGACTTATAGGTAGCAATAAACAGGTGAGTCTTGAAACTTGATTTAAAATAATTTAGACTCTCAACAGATCTGATGCCTTCTGGGAATTTGTTCCAGATATATGGAGCAAAAAAACCCGAAGGCCAACCCACCATGCCTAGATCTAACTTCAGGAACACAGAGCAGACCGACCCTCGATGACCTGAGCAGTCTGGATAGTTCATGCTGGATTAGAAGGTTTTAGATGTATTTTGGGCCAAAACCATTTTTTTCTCTTCAGCGGCATGCTGATTTTAAAGGTGCATTGTGCCGTTTAAAAAGGTAATGTTAAAGCTTTTTCTACATCATGCATGCATGCACCACCAATGCCCAAATGAGTACGAAGAGCCCTGACTGTTTTACTCAGACTGGACCCAACATCTTTTATCTTCCCTTTATAGTAGAGTGTGCGGACCCTGCACACTCCACAGTTCCTCCAGGGGCGGAGTTTTTCTTACTTCATTTTGAAGTCATGTCTTTGTTTGCCAACTAAGGCTGTCGCTTTAAGATTGTGCACGTACTCGCACAGCCTGACACAGATGCTGCAGTTACACTTTGGGCCAGATGTGGCAGTCGCTGGTAAAAAAGTGACAAACTGCACACAGATCCTTTAATATGTTCCTCCTTATTTCCAAAAACAACTACAGTACCTCCATTTTTTTCTCTGTTTATCGCTAGATAATGATGGAACATACACTGTATACACTCAGTTATTTGTTCCATGCATTTACCCTGTGTTTGTGTGGTGCTACGGACACCTGGGGACATTCAAATGTAGAGTTGTGTGTCTATTATTATTTTTCTATTATCTGAGTAAGAGGTCAAACAGAAGAGGCACCAGGACGCAGCCTTGGGGGACCCCACATATGATTTTGCTCTACTCAGATTGAAATTTACCCACTGACAAAAAAGAATCCCTCCCCTTTAAGTAGGATTCAAACAGGTGGCAAATCCAGGTCCACCCACCCTGCCACAGTTTGTCTTTAGCCCCTAATGCTAGCTAGCTAGCTATCTCGCTCCCTGGCAGGTAATTGAGCCCCATAGATGCTAGCTAGCTAGCTTGCTAGCTCCCTTGCAGGTGCAGGCGCTCCCCTACTTACGAACGAGTTACGTTCCGAGCGATCGTTCGTAAGGTGAATTTGTTCGTAAGTTGCTTCAGCGCTATATTTTGCTTCAGCGCTATATTTTGTATTATAATTTATGTTTAAAGTCTATATAAGTATATTGAAGGTTTATATAAGTATGTTTAAGGCTTGTATAAGTAACCTGTATTGGTTTGTACTGAAAAAAACATTTAATAAAATGGAGAGAATACGTACAGTACTGTACTGTACTACGTATGTTAGAGAGAGAGAGCGAAAGACACACACACAGTATGTACATGTACGTAATAAGATAAATAAAATGAAGTTTAACTTAGTTTTGGAAGATGTACTCGATGCTTAAGGAGATGATGGAGGAGGAAGAGGAGGATTTTATATCATGAGAGGGTCTTCGTCGTCGCTGGAATGGGCTTTAAAAGTTTCTTCCTCCTTCATGGGGACTGACGTTTCTTCCTCTTCCTCCTCGACACGTTGCTGAGCCTCCAATGCTGGGTGAGCTCTCACAGTGCCAAGCGTCGGTATTAGCGGCGGAAAGAAGCACTACTCGAAAAAAGGCGCGCATACAAAATCTAATTTACCGAACATTTTTCGACATACTGTACGCGCAGACATGTTCGTATGTACCGTTGTTCGTAACTCGAATGTTCATAAGTAGGGGAGCGTCTGTAAATGAGCACAATATGTGCTAGTTAGGGAACTAGCTAAATAGCGCCCGAGGATAAAGCTAAACTGTGGCAGGATTTTTACTTTCTGGAACTGTATTTGGCACCTCTCTCTGGATGCAAACCAAACAAAAACTTTTTTCAGCGATGAAGTAATATATCGTGATCAACTGTGTTGAATTCAGCATTGAGGTCCAATAACACTTAACACTGAAGATCTGCCATGATCTGATTTCAAGCAAATGTCATTAAATACTTTGACCACATCAGTCTCAGTGCTGCGATGTGGTGTAAAACCTGACTGAAAGATGTAATAGACTTTCGTGCACACACAAAAACTGTACACACGCACACAGTGACGTGGCTCTTAAGTGCACAAAAGAAAAAAAATGTTTTTATTGAAAAAATAAGAAGAGAAAAACTAGTTCATGAGCATATAATAGCAGTTAATGCGTGGCGGGGCACGGGCAGCTTTGTACGGCAAAGTGTCAAGCTCTTAATAGAATCTGATAGATGCCTGTCTCCTCAGGCCTGTTGGGTAGTCTGTGTGTTGTGGGGGGTGGCACTCATTATGCCAATAGTCACTCTCCCCCTTTTTCCCCTCCATTCCTTGTCTTACTGTCATTCTATGAAGGAACAATTTGTCAATAATTGACCGTTTCATTCTCGTCAAGACGGTTTGATAAAAGTGTCAGTTCTTTTGAGTCCGGGCCATAGAGTATCTCCCCAAAATATTGGAAGCGAGGAAAAGGCAGCATGTGGCAGCAGATCTGTGGCAGCGATAGGGCCATTAAGCGCTTTAGAAGTATTTTAGCTGAACCCACACAAAGCAGAAATAGATAAATAAATAATTAAAGCAGAAAAAGTGGAACGTCAACTGCCAGAGAAGTGATATAGACTTTAAGAAACCATTTGGGAGGGGGAAAGATAAAAGATTATCCCTCTTTTCTGCAAACATATTGCCTCCTCAGCCATTGCTGAAGCCAATTCGCTTACTCAAGCATTCATGCAGACATAGTGCGTATGTGTAGCTGTGCGTGTGTGTGTGCCCTACACAGACAATGTGCTCTGAAGGAGGGCTACTATCACACACAGTATATAAACATGTATTCTGGGTGTGTGCGTTGGTGGGGTGTATATTGCTTGTGTGAGTCTAATCTTGCTTTAGTCTACATCGCTCAGCATTGTATTGCATTCATTATCAGCGTCTCTGTTTAAATGGCAGGGAGTTTCCAGAAATATCCCAGAATGCTCATTATCTGTAAAATATCTCACCGACGCTCATCTGATCTGGCTTAAATCCTCCTCACCTAGCACATTCCTCAAACATTTCCAACCCAAACGGTGCAGTTTTGTGAGATCCATCTTTATTCTGCGGCTGGAAACTAAGCGGTCAGTCGTTCTATCAATCATGGTCACTACATGTTGCCAAAATTGTTGGTGCCCTTTCATAAAAGAAAGAAAAACAATAGTGATTGAAGTAACATGAAATTGGCAAATGTTATACTAAATTTACTAGAAATTAACCAATAAAAATGAGACCTTGCTTTATTTTTGTGGTTCACCAGAAATATTTCAAAGATCTAACTCGTGAAACTTGCGTGGACAAAAGTGATCGTATCAGTAGTGTTACATATCCTTAACTTTATACTTTGTTGCAAAACATTTTGAAGCTATCACTGACATGATCACATATATCTGTAACTGTATGTTTACATGCAGTCAATATTAGCGTCAAGGTAAAAATTCTGGCGGACAAATACTCCCGTACACATGGTCATTAGAATACCCCATTCATAAGCGCGATGTACCAACTACTGAGCGCACCAAATTCCCTTCAAAACAGACAGACCAAGCCATATCGTGTGATCAACTACAGCCAATGATAGTCAAGAAGGGCATCATCACAAATGATCTGAGCCAGGTGTGTGTCTTGACCTCCGCCGAACTTCTGAGACTAACTCACCGCACCCCTGCGGTTCGATCAAACTCAGGTTAAGAACCACTGATGTAGAACGAAGTTGACGTGCATACAGTATGTAAACGGAGGACGCGGAAAGAGAAGTTACTGTTGGTGATAGGCGTAGTTGTCATCGGAGATTTCTTACCTTTGGTGGATTCCTCGAGTGCAAGTTCAAGAGTGCTTGACAAACGGACTCACCTGAGGTTCTTTTTCTTCTCATTGTAGATGAATGTTGAAAATGTGCGCTTGGAGCGGCACTCGCAGTGTGAGTTTTGGCAGAAAGGGGAAATATAGTATCATGTGGCAATACGGCATTTTACATGCGTTTATGACATTTATGGACATCAGTCTGCGTTTGTTTGTATCTACGAATGTTCGTAAGTCGAATGTTCGTAACACAGGAACCCCCTGTAATCTTTTCATTTTCTTTTTTTTTGTTGTCCTTAGCCATTCCTGCATGTTTTGGGACATGATCCTGTTTGAGGAGTTTTTGACCTGCAGCACAGAACACTTTGCTCCAGAATTCCTCATCATCTTGAGATATCATTGTACCCTGTGCAGATTCAAGACTTACTGTCCTGGTTGTAGTCGGGCAGCCCCAGAACATAACTGAGCCTCCTCCATGTTTGTCTGAAAACGTAGAGCGAATGTGCATTGCCTTAAGTATCCGGTCTTGTCTCATCAGTTTCCCAGAAGTTTTGTGCTTTGTCAATATGTATTTTGGAAAATTCAGGTCTCATCCGTTTCAAGTTATTTCAGTGGCCATTTTCGGTTTTACCTTCTTTATCGGTGGCATACCTTCACATTTTCCTATGCCTGTGTATGAAGAAACGAAACACTGTACCTATTGTCAAACATGTAGGAGGGTATATTCACCTGTTAAGTACAGTCATAGGAAAGTATGTCCTTCATCTTGATTTCATTCATTTGAGGGATCTCGCTGATAACAATTGGGAGGCCTCAGATTTGCTCCGTTACAGAGCAAACCTACGCTGCCCTTTTAGTCAACTGGTCCTGCTTTGCATACTCACTTGTGATACCATGCATGTTACCTAGGAGTGGTAAAAGCCACATTGGTAGAACACTATACATATTTAAGGGTAACATATATATTGTAGGCCAATAGTTTTAATTTCAGACGAAATAAAAATTGAGGCAGCACAATGACAATAAAGTGGATATGATTTTGGAAGGAGGTGCTTCAAATTCCCTACACCGTGGAGTATTCTAACAGGAAAATGATCCTACACACACGTCAAAACTGATTTTGGAAGCTGGCTAACATCTGGAATGGCCTTCTGAAAGCCCTAAACTTAAACCTATTCAACATTTGTGGACGAATCCTAAAAGCCAGATCTGTGCTAGGAAGTGTGAATATACAATATGTTGTACTAGGGATGTAGCGATAACTGTGATATTGCAATATTAATATTGCCACAATATCATTGTTTATCACTTGTCGTCATGTCACAATTTTCAAAGCAGCACATCTGTAAAAAAGGCAATGTTATATTCCATTTGTGCAGTTGTAGTACTCTCTGGTGGCTAGTACTTGAGCAGTTTAATTTTAATTAGGCATTTTGGCCCCGGCAGTTATCACTCCCATAAATCAGTTATACAACCAAATAGTTTTCGCCGTCAAAAAGTGTTACTTTTCGCCGAATACAGCATTGTAAACTACATAGACCATGACACTTTGCACTTTGCGTATAGGCCAAGCCTATTTCTTTGTCACTCACTTATTATGTGCAAAATCACAATATTGTGTTTTTCCCCCCTCAATATCGTGAATTTTTAGAAAGTATAATAAGCTCTTTTTTATGTTGACAACCTTGCCACAATATCGCGATAATTATCGTATTATGAGGTTCCTATCGGGATATTTATTGTATTACATCCCTAGTATGTACTTTATGTATGAGCTCAGAATCGCCCTTTAAATCGTGTTGACAGTAACGAAGGACTTCTGAATGGAATGGAATGGTTACCCCCATGTATTTTTGTGAAATATACACCATAGTCCAACAAATGATAAATCCAATTTGATCAAAATGGTAAATGGAGTGCATGCAGTGCTTTATCCACTAGATTTGTCAAAATTAGTTGACTGGCAGCTAAGCGATGAATTCATTACCATTTCCTCACATTTGTATTAATTATTGCTTTTCTTTCTTTCTTTTATTATTATTTGTTTTCTTTCATTAACAGAGGTGTACCAACTTTCTTGTCCGGGTATGGGCTGCCAAGATTAGCCAACTAGTCATCGACAGCTAATTTAATAACTTCATTATGTATGTATGTGTTTATTTATATATTTAGCAGATTTGTCTTCCCTCTATAAACTGCCTCGTCTCGCGCTGCTCCTGCTGGCCGTCTGCTTGTCTGTGACGCACATACCCAGTACTGGGTCATCTGTGATGTCACAGAAGCACTATGGCTAATGCAGCGTCATGGCTAACCAGAATTAGCAACAGAGTCCGAATGTTGGGACGCATTTCACCAAAAGTAGGATACAGTACTTAATGGAATGGAAACCTGCCATTCATGGTAGCACGGATGTGAAAGAAAAGAAAAGCATGTTGACGCTGATTCCATTTCTGACATTGGGACGATCGTGTCCGGAAGCTATCTTTAGCACACACAGGTTACACACAGGTGTGTTTAACGTTGTAGCAAGATGTCAATTATGATTATGCTAATATATTCTAGCATCTGTGAGTGAACTTACATTTAGTAACAACCAAAACACAAATACTGAACAGCAATAATGATGCCGAAAGACGGACAACAGCGCACAAACATAAACAAAGTGTTTTAGCTTTTCTTTATCACAGTGACTTTTCCTAGTTTTACTCATCAACGATTGAAGCCTGAGAAGATTGAAATATGTTAACAAGTATTTTTGTGTTTATAGCAGATATACAGTGCAACTATCCATAGTGTATGGTATTTTGTTCCATTTTAAAATGTATCTATAGTATTTAACGCTGTTACAAATGATAAAGCCACAGTATTGCTTTTTATTTACATAAACATGGCACATACCTTAAAGAATTCAAGCTGCAATTTAATGATGGGTAATACGAGCAGCTGCTTGCTGGTGCGATTTGCTTTGATAAATATTAATGAAATAATTGTGACTAGTGGTGGTGACTAGTCGACTAGTAAAATAGTTGTCTGTGGCGGCCCTAGTGTGTATATGTACAGACTCGTGACTTAAGTAACTTGCTCTTAGTAGATGATGCTCCCGATGTGTGCTTTTTAATCATCTTTTGCACTTGAATATATCTCACACAATCTTCACAAAGACTGTGAAATTTTCCAGGAAAGGCTGCTAAGTCACTGACATTGATCACATATTTCACCTGGTATCTCAATTCAAGTTCTTTTAATCGAAAAATGGCCTTCCTTGCGGCACTCTAAAACCACAATGTGTTTAACGTGAGGTGGAGGTAACACTGGCAATATTGCGTTCATTTTTTTTTTTTTTCAGGAAAGCTCAGTATTGTTCATTCGATTTAACATCATCATTGCTCTCCTTTTTTTATTTTTTATTTAAAAAAAAAATAATAAAAAAAAACATTTTTTATTTATTTTTTATACATATATATATATATATTTTTTTTTTTTTTGTATGTGGGTGAGAATGTGTGTGCGTGTGTGTATTCATCAGTTCACCTAAAGCCTATTAAAAAAAATCCCATACTAATAATATAATATAATAAGAAATTGCCAAATGCAGAAACATCAATGTAAGTTATCACGATGTGGTGGCTCTCGCTAACATGCAGAATTAAGTAACCAGAATTAGGTTAAAAAATTCTATATACGTAGACCATGTTTCTATAAATTTTGATATTTGGTTTTTATTTGAGGCAGATATTTTTTCCATTAAAATGTGATTTATGAGGAGGTTAGACCATTGGTCGATATTCAGAGTTTGTTTATTTTTCCAGTTAACAAGAATTGTTTTTTTAGCGATAGTAAGGGCTACAAGTGTAGATTGAAATTGTTTATGTGGTAAGTCAGTTGTTGTTAGGTCACCTAGCAAACACAAATTTGAAGATTAAGGTATCCTACAGTCCAAAATAGCGGAAAGTTTTTCTAAGACTTTAGTCCAGAAATGCATAACCGGAGTACATAACCATAAAGCATGAACATAAGTGTCTGTAGTGTTTTATAAACATTGGAGACAAATGTCGGAGTCTGAGATTCCCATTTTCTTCATCATATATTGAGTAATGTATGTTTTGTGAATAATTTTATATTGGATAAGTTGTAAATTTGCGTGTTTTGTCATTTTAAATGCGTTTTCACAAACTTGAATCCAAAAGTCAGATTCCGGTGCTATAGACAAGTCTGTCTCCCATTTCGAGATGGGTAAAGACATTTTATCAGTATATGAAAGTAACTTATATATTTTTGAAAGTTTTTTTGTTGTTGTCGGAGAAAGCTTGTTAATATCTTTAGCTAAAACAGGCGGTTGGAGCGTACCCCGAAGTGTTGCAATTTTTTTCTTTATCATATTTTTAACTTGTAGATAATGTAAAAAATTTCCGTTTTTTATTTTGTATTTTTGGAGCATATTGCGTTCATTTTTCATCGATCATGTATAGCTCTGACATGGTTGGAAAAGCTATTGGATTCCTCCTGAATTTCCATTATTCACATCAAAAAGCCAAGACACACTAGTTTCACGACTGATTGACAGTGATTGCACTTTACACATGTATGTGCACACACAGAACTGAAAAATTATTAATCATCCCATTGACTCCTGATATCTAAGTCATTATTTGCTGGCTAATCACAAAAATAATACAAAAGAAGTGCATGTGTGCTTGGGTGAGGGGGTTTCAGGTTACCATGGCGACGAATGGAAAAGGTCAGGCGTAGTTTATCTTATCAGTGATAGCGAATGGTTACTAATTACAGATAGGTACCACCGCCACTCGTTCCACTGGGCCTTGCCTTAAAACATTATCAGCAATCCACACCGGCGAGATATTAAAATATCTCTTCCTTCATCCTCTCTTACACACACACACACACACACACACACACACACACACACTCAGCAAGGCCAGGCTACATGGCCCCAAAAGTCACAAAACCTGACAGGGTCCTGCACAGACTTGATGCTATCATAGATGTCAGCAGATGGTCAGATACTGAGGTTACCATGAGCTAATCTAGTCAACAGAGAGCCGTTTTTAAAGAGGAGGGGTGTCAGAAGTGACAAATAAACCCACAATGACCCAGCTCCGAAAGGTTGGAAAGCCATCTTTTCAAATGTCAGAGCACACCTTCAATAATTAAGCTTTTCAAACTACTGGAGCATTTAGGCTTTATTAAACGGGCGACGGGTGTGAAATACTTTTGCGTAAGTGAAGACGTGTTGTGTGCAATTTTGTTAGTTTTTTTTTAAATGCTGTTTGTTACAGAAGCATGCAAAGTTTGAAATGGGAAAGGGCAATCATGAACATATATTGCATGAAAAGAAATCTATTACAACAACAAAAATGTTATAGAATGTTTTTTAGAACGCGTCTTTGAACATCTTTTCAAGTTTGCATTTTCACTCACCAGTAAGCCATTGTTCTTTGAAAAAGGGGCCAAAAGTGATGTCACTTCATCTTTTTTTGTGTGTTCAAAGAAGAGGTGCAATGATTATTGATTAATCGACAATTAATTGATTATCAAAGTAATTGATTATTATTTTTGCTAAACATTGAATTTTTTTAGAGATCCTTTTTATTGATTTAAAATTGTCCAAATGCTCGAATTTTTGACTCCTCAACAGGATTCAGGATTTTTCGGCCCATCAGCAATCAACATGTTTGGAAAAAACGATACCTGATCACCTAGTCGATCAGAAGATGGAGCAATATATCTATTGATTTTTTTTGTTTAAATATTTTCTCTACAGTGACTTCCTCCATTTGCGGTGGATAGAGACTGGCCCGGCCCACGAAAAGCAAAAACCCACTTATAATTGACCTCAATTGAAATTCATAGGAAACAAAATCTTCAAAAAATTGCTGATAAACATTAATTATAACATATAATGTCTTATTTCGTGGAAACAATTGCGCAAATTAAGATATTACAGTTTTCTCAGATTTTCCACGAAATGCTAAATATCATCTGATCCGAATTTAGCCGATGAGATCTAGTAAATATTCTCCGATTTCTGTAGTCCTCCATGAAGGCGGACTTATTATCTTTGTTTTGAACCAAAATAAAGCAATTGCTTTTACTTTGGAAAACAATCAATATTTTTGCCAATTTTCCTTGCATTGCATACCAAAACCAGTAACTGAATCATAATTAATTTATGATTTGTCATTTTGAAAACTTTTTTTTAACCCGATTCAATGATTCATAAAATTGATTAATCGATTACTGTTAGCTGCAGTCCTTGTTCAAAGTAGCCCTGTATTTGTATATGAGACCCCTTAAAATCAAATTTGCAACTATTAGTTGAAATTAAACGCACAATCTTTTATTACTTTCTTGGAACTTATCAAAATGTAAGGCAGTCATCTTCGTGACTTTTCGCATGGAAGAAACAGTCGTAACGTATTGTGTGTTTCTTCTGCGCCCAAATGAAGAAGGGGAGTATTTCCCTGTGTGTGTGTGCCTGCTTGTGCTGTGTGAGCGATCTTGTCTCTGCACCCTTCCATTTATCATATTTGACATTTGGCTGTACTCTCCCCTATCGAACCATCATCTGAGGAAAGCACATTTTTCCCATCAAAAATCCTGTTGTGACTTTTGGCGTTGTAAAGGGGGTGAGCGAGAATGGGGCTGCTGATACTTCCTTTGGCAAGGCAGAAAGATACGTAGATGTAAGTGAGCGCATCTTTTCTTGGCTCTGCTCCCTCTTTGTCCGCGTGTTAAAGTAATCCTTCATGACTTTGCTTGCATACTTGTGTGTTATGTGTGTATTTTCCATCTGCAGAGTAATTATGGATGTCTTTTGCTTACACACACACTTAACGTGGATGTTATCAGGGCAACGAGGGCTCCGCTGATGCCCTGCCTCTTGAAAATGCCTCCTTTCTTTGCTGCTGCCAGCCATGCAATAGGTTATATTTAACCAGTTATCTCCTTTACATCCCCTCTTCATGCTCCACAGGGCTATCACCCCAACACTGCTGCCACCATCTCACTTTATTTTTATTTTTATTTTAAGACTTGTGACAGGAGGCGGAGATAACGGATGCAAAAGCCGAGTTGTGACTGTTGCCTCCTCCCTCCTAGCCCATCTCATCTCTCTCTCTCTCTCTCTCTCTCTCTCTCTCTCGTCACTACTTCAGAGAGTCATCTTCATGTTTTGCAAGAGGCCACTCGCGCTGTAGATGTTAAGTGATAGAACTCATTTATAGTGCAGCATTGGCCAATAGGCACATTAAAAGTAGACAATCTTTACAATGTAATTATTGAATAATAAAAGCAGGTAATTAGGTACTAGCTCTTGACTGTCTTAACATTTTCGGATGTCTTTTATAATTGCTCCCTTTCCAGCAAAGAGATGAGAGGACCGATATCACTCGCAATCCCGTCTTTCTAATCTCAGCTAAGGGATCGAAACCAAGCTGGTTCCCTGTCAATAAATTTGAGCTTTGTCCCACCGTATGGAATTTTGAAAGAAACTTTTTGAGATTACACATTGACAATGTAAAGTAAGTAGAAGTGAAAGTTAATGGCCTACATTATAACTTTACACTCTGAATATGTATGAAGATGGAAAATACACATAACATCCATTTTAGAGGGATGCTTGACTCACTGAGCCCTTTTCTGCAGTAAAAACCAGAATGTCCAGAATTAATTCGATATTGTCATTATTTTTCATGTACAATTATTACCTATAACTCTTTGACTGCCAGACGTTTTCAGACGGGATGCCGTGGGTGCCAGCCGATTTAAGCATTTTGACTGATCTTTTGACTGATCTTTCAAGGTCCACAGAAAATGATGTGTTTGGACTATGGAAACACACATACTACAAAATGAAACATTGGACTCTCATCTTTCACCAGAAAAAAAAAAGTTTGTTTCTACCTTATTCTGTTTTTAAGTAATCAACAATAGAAAATGGTTAGTTTCACCTCTGTTTTTAAACAAACGTCTTTTAACGTCTTTGGCACTCCTCCATAGGATTTTACTAAACGTTATTTAACGTTTTTGGCAGTCAAAGAACAATTTTTTCCACTTGCTTTTGACTGAAGGTGACATCACATGTACTGAGGAAATATGTAATAACCAATCACGGCTCACCTTTTTTCTGGGTTTGGCCAGCAAACGGAGACATAGAAAAATAAGTTTTTAAAGGTATTAATTGTTAATTGAAAAAATAATGACGCCATCAAATTAATTCTGGACATATTAATTTTTTAAAAATGTCTCAATGAGTCAAGTAGCTCTTTAAGTGCTTGGAAAATTTATTTAATTTTCTCAATAATGCTTCATATATGGAAGTGGAAAAAAACACATAGATGAGACATAAGTGCTTTTCGGATTTGACAAAATCAGACACTGACCACCATTTAGGAATTACAGTTGAGTTGGCATTTGGCAGCATTTTGAAGTGCAAGAAGGTCTCAGCCCATTATAAGGCTGAAAAAACAAAGATAAGACAAAATAAACTGTGTGGAGTGTTCTCACTGTGCTTGTGTGGGTTTTCTTGGGGTACTTGTGTGGCCAAATTAACAGCAATTTGTCAAGAAGCGTTGATGAGCTCAAAATTGACTTCATAAAAAAAAAAGTTTTAGAAATGAAATCCTTCCATTTGTACCACACCAACAAAGTGAAACCACCCTCAGGGAAGATCTTGTTACACTTTCCATGAATGTTTTTGTCTCTTTTTGTAGGAGCTGTTGTTCCTTCCTCCCTCTCGGTTGTTTAGTCTCTGGAAGCAGCAGAAATTGGTGTGTGTGTGTGTGTGTGTGTGTTTGATCTGCGTTGCACTTACAGTACATAAGTTTCCAGTTGACATTCTGATAATCATGAAGGCCGCAATAGTTTAGAGGATGAGCGGAAGAAGGTTACTTTGTAGAACAAGCATGGAGAGTGACGGCTAACTGAATAAAAGATGTTGAGAGATAAAGTGCTGGGATTGTAAAATGTACGCTTCTTTCGGGTGCTATGCTAAATAATTTAACTGTGTTTTCCGGGATAAGGTTAGGTTACATAGGCGAGCCGTTCCACTATTAGTATTATTTTTTATTAATTTTAAAGTACTACCTTTATCTATCAGATTACCTGCCGAATAATCCAGGAATCAAAGACCTCACCTCCAACGCATGGCCCCACCCACGCTCCATACAGGGATGACCTTATTTCATCACGCTGACATTTTCACCATCTTCCTCAAGGCCAAATATTTTTGTAGAGAGAGGGAAGACTGAGTGAGTGGAGTGGAATAAAGCATTTTATAGAATTTTCCTCTTCTTTTTTTAACTCATTCACTGCCATTGGCGGCTATAGACGTAAAAAAATCATTAAAACTCTTTCTATTAGTTTACTTTTGTTAACAAGAGTATGAAAACCTATATTTCTTTTATTGTACATTTAGAACAGATATACAATTTGTGATTAATTGTGAGTTAACTAGGGAAGTCATGCAATTAATTACGATTAAAAATGTTAATCGCCCGACGCCCCGAATTTTTAATAATCTTTAAGTCACGTCAGGCGATTAAAGTTTTTAATTGTAATTAATCGCATGACTTCAATAGTTAACTCACGATTAATCCACACATTTTATATCTGTATTTAAAAAAATAAGTTTTTTTTTTCATACTCTTGTTAACAAAAGTGGATTTTTTTTTAACTAATAGAAATAGTTCAAATTAATTTTTGACGTCTATTGCCGTCAATGGCAGTGAATGAGTTAAAATGGTTGGATTGAAAGTTGTTTCACAGAATTGCATGCACTTTGTTTGGATTTGGAGAAATCAACCGTGCATCCTTTCGCTGTGTATCGGCCTTGCTGGTGTGTCTGGAGGTAACGGGGTGATGGTGGATGTGGTGTGTGTGAGTGAGTCTATGTGTGTACGTGTAGATAGAAAGAGGGATTCAGTAAGTAAGTAGACTCAACCCCCTCCTCCCATGGATCTTAGGATGGTGGGAAAGTTCAAATCTGCTGCTATTTTCCATCTTTTATCAGTGGGGCTTATCAGCTGGCTTTCTCGTCTGCATGCCTGGCTTCAATAGTCCAGGGTCTTAGCTCAGGCTGCATGGCAACTGCTCTTTATCACTCTTATTCAAAACGCCACCCCTCTTTTCTTTTTGCATTTTTAAACAACACCTGTTTTGAACCTCTGTTACCGTCATTGCTGCATCATAAATGCGCAAGGTATTGATTTGATTATTTCATTAAACTGGCCACAACGTGAAGTACAACTGCACAGTCTGAGATTCAACCTGAATAGCCAAACAAACATTCACACCTGTGGATAATTCAATCTGACCTACCGGGTGTGTTTTAAGGATGAGGGGGAAAAAAAACAACTCACATAGGCATGGGTTGAACATGCAAAAACATGCACACTGTTGGGCCTGAGCCAATATTTGACCCCAGACATGCTAATGACTATTCCACTGTGTTGCCTAATAGCATTTGTATTTGCTCTAAATATACTCAACAAAAATATAAACGCAACACTTTTGTTTAAGGCCACTCTGAAAACCTCTCAGAAAACCCAACTGGTTTTCTGGGTCCTCAGCAATTTGATATTAACTATTTGACTGCCAAAAACGTTAAATAACGTTTAGTAAAATCCTATGGAGTGCCAAAGACGTTAAAAGACGTTTGTTTAAAAACAGAGGTGAAACTAACCATTTTCTATTGTTGATTACTGAAAAACGGAATAAGGTAGAAACAAACTTTTTTTTCTGGTGAAAGATGAGAGTCCAATGTTTCATTTGGTAGTATGTGTGTTTCCATAGTCCAAACACATCATTTTCTGTGGACCTTGAAAGATCAGTCAAAAGATCAGTCAAAATGCTTAAATTGGCTGGCACCCACGGCATCCCGTCTGAAAACGTCTGGCAGTCAAAGAGTTAATTCCCCCCCCCCCCCCCCCCCTTCACTCCCCTATTTTGGCATAGGAGGTTTCTGGCTGACTCTGATGATATAATAGTGTGACTCATGTGCAGTTTAAAAAAAAAAAATGCTTTGGTGTGGGCACGGAGATTAATGTCAAACCTGTGAAGGTTGGAGCACGACGACACAAAAGTTATTCTGACAAGATGCTTGTGTTTTAACGGTGTTAACACATTGTTATCACTGTGCACATATGCTTATTTTTCATTAACATTTCACCAACATGCGTGGCTCATTTTCTATTTCGATTGATGCATATTGATGTATGCGGGAGTAGGATGTCCTTGAGGAAATTACAACTTAACCAACCCCCCCCTTCTTTTCGAGCGTCTGAAGTGCTGCCAGGAACATGAAAAAACAATACAGTAGGCTACCAGAGGACATACTTGAGCCAATAGCTTGTAAATGTGACACACCTCATTGATACATTAGGAGACAAAGTACAATATTTGTTCAGATCCCGTATTACAATAAATTTGCAAACATGTACGTTTCCTTTTTCCTCAGCTTCAGAGAGAAGTCTGAAAGCCTTTCATTTGTACGGGAATTGTTTTCAAAATGCACCAAACTCATTGAGCTACACTATTTGAAAACGACGATGTAAGAAGAGATAATCTGAGGAGCATAGAGGTGACTTTGTAGCAGCTAAATAAATCTCCGTCAGAGGTGAAATATGACATGCGCCTTCTCAAACATGATATCAACATGTCAGTATCTATGCGACACGTGTACACTTGTCACACCTCACTAAACGTAGAGATCATTTCCACAAGATTTGTTGATTACCATAACTTTGCCGTTTTAGAGCTGTAGGGAAAACTTGTTTTAAGTTAACCATAAATATAACAAATAGCTTTTGTGTTTAATGCCAGGGCACTTGAGGTGATTGGATGGTTTTCTTAAGTTAGTCAATATCTATAAAGGCAATTCAAACTAAATTCTACCTGAAGCACAACACGTACAAATCAACAATAACTTGTCATAAATAAGCATGTGATTACGCCTGGTAGATTGTCAACACAGTTAATATGTTCTTTGTGCCCCCACACGGTATTCTGATTAATATTGTATTTATGGAATAAAATTTACAACCGTTTTTATCCATCTCTGGTGGCGGTCATTTTGTCCTATACTGCCACCTGCTTTTGACTGAAATTAACGTTACAGTGCTGATGGGCTTGCCTCGCGAACATCACGTGACCGAACCCAGAACGTGAGCCGTGGGCGCTGTGGCATCCATTTCGGTCAACAGCAGGTGGCAAAAAGAGAATTGTTGAACCAATTTAAAATGACAAATTCAATTGTTGAACAACTTAAAAAAATTGCTTCAATTGGTAACACACGATTGAATGAAATCAATCCAAAGTGAATATATTAATAAACTTAATATGTTCACTTTGGATTACCTTTAGATTAACTTAATTCAAGTGAATATATTACGTTTAATGAACTCATAATAATTCAACTTAATGTATTCACTTTGGATTCTTTTAATTCATTTGTGTGTTACCATTTGAAGCATTTTTTTAAGTTAGTCAACAATTCAATTTGTAATTGGTTAAACAATTCTCTTTTTACAGTGTACAAGACAAAATGGCCACCCTCTGATAAGGATAAAAATGGGTGGATTTTTCAATGTAAATCTTATTTCACCGACCCAATATTGCTCAAAATATCTTGTTTAGACTAGTGGGCGCACACATTTTTGACTTGAGGTCAGATTTAATTTTGTCATCCATCGATTCTCCTCTCATTAATACATAAAATAAATTATCCTATTCTGGTAGTGACCAGACAACCAGAAGTGACAAAGAGATTACTAAAAATTAGCTTGTATAGTTTTGCCAGTATGATAGGCTCAAAATAGTCTTGGGCCTACCCATTGTCCATTACTCTACGACCTGGTTGTTCGGAAAAAAAAAAAAAATATATATATATATATTTTTTTTTAAAGAAAAGATTATTAAAAATTAGGGGCATCAGGCGATTACAATTTTTTTATCGTCAATTTTTTTTTTTAGGTTTTAAAACTCTTGTTAACAAAAGTGAGAAAAAATGTTAAACTAATAAAAATAGTTAAAATTAATTTTTGGACGTCTATAGCTGTCAATGGCAGTGAATGAGTTAAATAGTTTGGAATTAGCCTTTTGTGACGACAATTGTTGAAAGACAGTTTTCATCACTTAAGACTTATTTTTGACATTTTATCGTCCACATCTATGTAAGTGTTCCCATACTCTACGAGCTGAAGCTCTAACATGGCAGGACTGCTATCGGGTTTGAAGCAACATAGTGTCCGAACACGGAACACAGCATCAGGGAGATTTATTTCTTTGGGTTCAGGGGCAGTGAATAGTCCTCGCGAGAGGCGCTGGACTATCAGATACTGTAGGCCTGTGGCCAAAAAGCTGCTGCTCCTCTTCTGCAGGCCTAGTTTTTCTCTCAGTGGGGCATGAAGGATATACTCCACTACTGGACCATTCATCACGTCTGGTGCTGAGGCAATGCACGAAGGGTATCTGTGATGCTATAAGGCCCGTATCGCTACTATCTCGCTACCTGCCCCCCCCCCTCTTACCTCCAGAAGCAAATATCTCCTCTGAGGAGAAGGAGGCTAAACTAATTGTTCCTCTGCATGGTGTCAAGTCTCACTCATTCTGTTTCGATTACAAGCCGTCCACTGGCCAGCTCTATCGCTTTCCATCTCCCATCTCTCCCCCTTACTGTCTCTCTCCCAAGGTTCAGCCAGTGTCCCACTTCGCCGTCTCACCAGGACCTTTATCGGGGAGACGGCTCTGCTCATTAAGGAGTTAATTTTCTCCCTCCTATCTCTGATTAGTGCAGTCAACCTAAAGCACTGTGAATTCTTTAAATTTTCTTCCTTGTTATCAAAAGAGGGAGAAGCAGAGAAAAAAAAAAGATGAGAATGGGGGGTATTTAATCGTTTAAGTAGTCTTCCTGGGGAACCAGATTCCACCCCCCCCACACCCTCCTACCCCACCCCCTTCTTCCCAGCAATGCAAAGAAATCTCTCTGAAAGTCGCCCCATCTCAGTAATTCAGTTTTTAAAGTGTGTGGATGGAGGGAAGGGGGAAGAGGGTTGTGTCGGGGGGTTGGGGAAAAGCAGTGGCAGTGGTGATGGCGGGAGAGCGAATGGGGGAGAGAGACGGAGAGAGGGGGGGAAAAAAACGACTTGATGAAATTCCGCTATCAGCTCCGAACCAATATGCAAAATATCTCGCTGGAAATCAAATAGCTATTATGTTTTCATTTCCACGTCGGCGTATTTGCTTAATGAAGAGGAGACAGATCAGACCGGCAGAGAGAGTCTGCTGGAGCCGATAACCGCCAACGGCTCCCAGCTATCCGCGCAGAGTGACGCTCGCAGTCACTACGTTTTTTTTTTCGTCGAAAAAGAAGAGGAGGAGGAAGAGTTGGAGGTGAAGGAGAGGGAGGGAGAGGGAGAACAGGAAGAGGTGGTGCTATAAGGAATGGGGAGAGAGCACGAGAGATATTAAAAGGGCCACAAAGAGGAATAAAGTAAAGATGGAGATGATGAAGATAAGGAGAGAAATGAGGAAGACGGCAGGTCAGAAAGGAGAATGAGGGAGAGAGATCGAGAGAATCTTCTTCATTTAGACATGCATGCAGTTGAGTTAAAGAGGACTTGAATTCCTTTGAACTCGACGCATTTAGACTGCCAAGTTCCTGTGTTGGCTTAAAAAAAGGGTCACATGTGGAAGACGATGATTTCTTAACTAACCATGAACAAAATGCAATTGTATTTATTATTTCAACACAATTACAATGAACTTTAAAAAAAAAACAACAACTATTGAGCTGCTGTAAATATGATTATATAAGATTAAAATGTTGTAAACTAACATATATTTTATATTTCTTTTGAGGAGAAAAGGGAAAATTCCAACAGTTATCACCTTCTAATTATTTGCACATTGCAGCAGGGTGGGGTGGGGGGGATTGGGTGGTGATATAAACCCCCCAAAAACATGAAACTGGGAAAAATTAGTGGGGTCCACCCACCCCTAAAAATACCCCCCTAAATATAAAATATTAATGAAAAAAAAAAACAACACAAATATGCGAATCTGCGGGTGTCCACTGTACTATGAAAATTGAGCTAAAAAAAACAATTATTTGCTCCTGAAAAATAATTAAGATGCAAGTAATTAACTCATTCACTGCCATTATTGGCTATAGACAGACGTCAAAAATTCATTTGAACTATTTCTATTAGTTTCACATTTTTTCCACTTTTGTTGACAAGAGTATGAAAACCTAAGAAAAAAATGTATTGTACATTTAGAACAGATATAAAATGTGTGATAAATCGTGACTTAACTATTGAAGTCATGCGATTAATTACAATTTCAAAATGTAATCGTCTGACGCCCCTAATTTTTAATAATCTTTTCTTTCTTTTTCTTATTTGGAGCATCAGGCGATTTACATTTTTTAATTTTAATTAATCAAATGACTTCACTAGTTAACTCAAGATTAATCACATATTTTATATCTGTTCTAAATGTACAATACATTTTTTTCTAGGTTTTCACATTGTTAACAAAAGTGGGGGGGAAAAGGCGAAACTAATAGAAATAGCAATAGCAGTGAATAAGTTAAGATTAGTCACTCTATAACAGAGGTGGACAATTCCGGTCCTTGAGGGCCAGAGTCCTGCATGTTTTAGAATAGATATTTCCCTCCTCCTAATCACCTGATTGAAATGATGAATCTCTTCAAATGATAAAGAATCTCAGGCTTCTGCAGCAAGCTTTGCAGAAGCCTGATATCGATCCTTATCATTTGAATCAAGTGTGTTGGAGGAGGAAAACATCTAAAACATGCAGGTCTCTGGCCCTCAAGGACCGGAATTTCCCACCACTGCAAAACGCCGTGTTTACTCTCACACAGCGTTGTTTTTGTTGTTGTTTTTGTTGTTGTAAATCATCTCTCAGTATGGCTTTCAAGAAAGTGAAAACTGCAAGTAATTGTGCTATTAAGAAATCCTGTAAACTGCGCTGAGTCTAGGGCTGCAAATAACGATTATTTTAATCATTGTTTAATCTGTCGATTATTTTGTTGATTACTCGATTAATCCGATTTAAAAAGAAAAATTTTTGGAATTACATCCCCTATTATCAAAAATGTTACATTATTACAAATTGACAGTGCAGGAAATGCACAAATATAAATTAATATTCAATTCATGTAAAAAAAAAGATAATAATATTGATCATTGTTTAGCAATTTAGTTTTATTTCAACACTTCAGAAATCTGAGAATATTTATCATCCATGCCAATTCTGTATTAAACAAGGTGTCAAAGTGATAAATCGATTATCAAAAAATTATTGATGAATTGATAATCCATTAGTTGTTGATTAATTGTTGCGCCTCCAGCTGCGTCCACTCTCACTGGTTTGGTAAGCTCTGCTTGATTTCCGCATATGCGTGTCTTTTGGCTTAGTCAAATGTCATGAAGCCATATTTTTTATATTATACAATACTGTGCTCCCAAAAACGTAATAAAACATGTGGAAGTTATTTGTAGGGGTGGGGTTGGGGGGGCTACGGATTAATTTCCATTCATTTCACTTGGGAAAGTTGATTTAAAATGAATGATTTGCCCTAGCAGCGTGGCCATGGTTAGAAATGAACTTGTAAGTCCAAGGCATGGCACTGTAATAAGATATATTTGAAGTGGTCCGTGCTGATTTTGTTTGGATTGGTTGTTGGCATTGAGCGCACGACCCGAGGGAGCTGCGAAAAAGTTGATTGAACGATTTTCTCACGCCTTTACACCGATCGATAAGTGGCTCCTCTCCAGTCACGTTTGCCGAGCTGCCATCCTCTCCTGTCGTCTTTTTAAATATCCTTTCCTCATGTTTTTCTTTCTAAATCTATGATTGTCTGATACAAGTACACCCCCATTCTCCTTTTTTTTTTTTCTCTCTCTCCCTGTGCGTTGGGTTATTAGCGTAAGAGCGGCGAAGGCTTGCGTGTGTTTAATCAGGCTTGTTGAGCATACAGGTTTGATGTGTGTTGTCTCAGTGTTTAATCACGGAGCTGCCTGCCGCAGGTTTGATGTGGATGGAGAGTTAATAAAGCAGTATCTTGGGTGCCTTCATCAGCTGCATCACTTTGTTCTGCCTCTCCTCGTGCCTCTCTAAGACAGACAGCGACAGTCCCTGAGCAGCAGCTCAAGTATTCTCCCTTTTGTACAGAATTCTTCTCAGTTTCATCTTGATGTGTGTCAGCAAGAACTTAAGTCCTGTTTTCAGTGTTCAACCGAGACATACCTTCACACCATCATCTTGTGTGTGCATGAGGGATGTTCTTGTCCATCACATTTGCATCTACAATTGCATCATGAATAAAAAATGTAGCCATATTTACAATAGTTTTTCAGGACGTGAAATGCCAGTTCCACCATAATATACTCTGATTTGTCCAAGACTTTCCATTGTATATACAGGTGCTCCCCTACTTACGAACGAGTTACGTTCCGAGCGATCGTTCGTAAGGTGAATTTGTTCGTAAGTTGCTTCAGCGCTATATTTTTCTTCAGCGCTATATTTTGTATTATAATTTATGTTTAAAGCCTATATAAGTATATTGAAGGTTTATATAAGTATGTTTAAGGCTTGTATAAGTAACCTGCATTGGTTTGTACTGAAAAAAACATTTAATAAAATGGAGAGAATACGTACAGTACTGTACTGTACTACGTATGTTAGAGAGAGAGAGCGAAAGACACACAGTATGTACATGTACGTAATAAGATAAATAAAATGAAGTTTAACTTACTTTTGGAAGATGTACTCGATGCTTAAGGAGATGATGGAGGAGGAAGAGGAGGATTTTATATCATGAGTGGGTCTTCGTCGTCGCTGGAATGGGCTTTAAAAGTTACTTCCTCCTTCATGGGGACCGGCGTTTCTTCCTCTTCCTCCTCGACACGTTGCTGAGCCTCCAATGCTGGGTGAGCTCTCACAGCGCCAAGCGTCGGCATTAGTGGCGGAAAGAAGCACTACTCGGAAAAAGGCGCGCATACAAAATCTAATTTACCGAACATTTTTCGACATACTGTACGCGCAGACATGTTCGTATGTACCGTTGTTCGTAACTCGAATGTTTGTAAGTAGGGGAGCGTCTGTATATATTTTTTCCAAACACACAGATGTCTTGATTCGACAAAGGATAAAACAATTAGGTATGGGCGAGTACTGATACCAGGTATTGCATCGGGCCTATATCAGGTCTTATTTCATGGTATTGTACTCGGATATCGGCGGCCCTTTTGTGGTTGTTTTACATGAACTAAAGAAAAACAGTTGACTGAATATTGGAAAATGTTACCTTCAAGTCAACATGAATTCACAGAATCTATATTTTATTATTTGCATTTGAGGCCATTGTAGTTTTTTACTATGGGTGTCGGGCAATTAAAATGTTTAATCGTAGTTAATCGCATGACTTTAATAGGTTACTCACAATTAATCGCAAATTTTCTATCCGTTCTAAATGTACAATTACATTTTCAAAAGTTTTCATACTCTTGTTAACATAAAAGTGGGAAAAGAATGTTAAACTAATAGAAATATGGCTGCATCTTTTAGTTATTGATAGTTATTTCATAATAATTCATAAAATTTAGTTAAAATTAAAAAGCTGCACTGTACTGTAAAAAACGAGTGTGATATTAATTTGTGTTGACGTTATTGTTCTGCCACTAGATGGCATAATTGCATTTTTTAGACGTTGGTGATAGCTATCTAATCTTTAACATGAAGTAACTTGTGACATTCTGCACATTTTTAAAATTGTAAAATACAGTTTGACCCCAGTCTCCACAAATATATGGATTATTATTAAATTCATTACTGCTAAATTTTGACGTGGACGTGTCTGCTGCGTTGCCAATGGAATTCCCCCAGTACAAGCTTTCTAAGTAAGGGGCGGTTATTAATCGCGCGTTAAAAAAAATTCTGGCATTAAAGGAATTTTAAATTAACTAAAAATGAACACACTAATTTGACACCCCTGTTCAATACACAGTGTATATACTGTAAAATATTCTTAAATAAAAAGTTGTTAAATGCTTATAAGATAAGATAAACCACCCACCCTGTGCCAATACAGAAATGATTTTCACCAAAAGAACTTAACTCAAACGATAATCGACATAATCTTAACATAAAGTGCATTTGGGCTCTTACAGTTCATATTCCTATATTTTTACTGTCCAAAAATAAAAAACCTTGCAGTAACAATTTATGTATATTATTAAACCTTGATTTTCCGATACACTAGGATTTACAAGTGTTTCATGGATTAAATTAATCTTTGGTGTGTTTATCTAAAGCAGCCTCTTCTTTTGCTAAAATCTCCTTTCATCCTGTCAGGGATTATTGAAAATACGTTTACTTAGTTCATTATCTTAACTGGAAAGATCTTTCGCTATCATGTGGATTTTTTATTTATTTTTACTTGGGCTTAAAAAAAAACTGGAATAAAAGCTTTTCTGAATGGAAAGCGTATTATTTATCATCCTTTTTGTGTCACTGAGGAATTTTGGGGTTTCACTTTCTCTTAGCTTTCATTCTTCAACTTTGCACTTAAGTGTTATTTTCCTGTGATCATTACGTTTTTGGAATTAACTCTTTGACTGCCAAAACCGTTAAATAACGTTTAGTAAAATCCTACGGAGGAGTGCCAAAGACGTTAAAAGACGTTTGTTTCAAAACAGAGCATTTGGGTGAAACTAACCATTTTCTATTGTTGATTACTGAAAAACGGAATAAGGTAGAAACAAACTTTTTTTTCTGATGAAAGATGAGAGTCCAATCTTTCATTTGGTAGCATGTGTGTTTCCATAGTCCAAACACAAAATTTCCTGTGGATCTTGAGAGATCAGTCAAAATGCTTAAATCGGCTGGCACCCACGGCATCCCTTTTCTGAAAATGTCTGGCAGTCAAAGAGTGAGGCATCTGAAGGCTCTTTTCTCGAGCATTGGATTGCGTCATTACTTCAACTCGGAAAGTTCAGTGCTATTTGACGAGTTCAGCCCAATTGATAATACATAAGTGCCTCCATCTCCTATAGTTCAGTCCAATTTTCCTGATGGATACATCTGAGAATAACAATTAATATAGCTTTAACACTTTAAGTGGCAAATGAAGTGGAAAATGCACCACTTAAATCTTACACCACCACCCCCCCCCCCCCCCCACTATCCTTTCTACCAACTCTCCAAGACACAAGAAGGAGAAGATATTTCTCCTTGGATAAAGAAGAAAGTCAAAACTTTTTCTGTACCATTCAATGTCCGAAAGCAGTGATGCAGTCATTGATTCATTAAACCAGGGCTGTAATGAGGAAAGAAATCAAAATTCAGACTTACATTTGAAACACAAAATGTAATTGGAATTTTATACAGAGAAGTCCCTTTGTACAATTATGATTAAAGCAAAATTAATTGTATGAAAATGTCCTCATAGATACTGGAAACGAGATAAAGCAACGCTTGGACGGCATGGGCCTAATTCTAAAAATATTGTGTATGGGATCGATCCCCCCCCCCTTGACTATCTTTTTCTCTTATGAAGGTCCAAATCTAGCTATGTTAATTTTATCTGAAATTAGAGTGAACCATGCAGGCGTGGAAGTTGAAATTAGCCTAAAGATGTTTCATTTACAAAGACAGAAACACTTTGTCAGGCAGCGATTGTTTCCAAGCATTATCTCTGCCTGCTTTTAATTGCTTTGCAAGTGAAATTAACAGAATTAGAAAAATTGCCTCTCCCTTTTTCTACAAGCTTCTTCATTCACAGGCATTGTTGTGTGCTTTGTATAGATTATAGACTCCTTTGTTTCAGCATTGTAAATATATACGCCCCAAGTCACGGCTTTACTTCTGAAACAATCCCTCTATTGGTTCTGACACAAGCAAATTAGAATTAATTTACAACCTGTCTGGGTTGAGGCAGAGGGGCGGGGCCAACTGTAATCACGTTTTCCTCTCTAAATTAAATGTCAAACCTTGCGCCATTGCTTCTTTCGAATATTTTCGCCGTCTGCTGTTCTCCCTTGACAAGGGAGCACATGAACTATTTCTGTCTCAATCAAGAGCTCAAATGCTCTTAAAAAAATGGGCTCGACTCAATCGTTCAGTTTTTCACCATCTCTGGGGAAATGAAAATGGCCGCTAGTATATTCTGGCAACGAAGAATCACAACTGAGGTTTGAAATGCGGCAAACAAGAGACGGTTCTGAGCTCCCAATGTACCATTTTAAGAAGGCTGATATATTAATCTTAAAGAGGAGGCATTAATAATGAAGAAGCTTTTTTTCCCCCCCTTTTCATGGATGTAATCTTCAAACAGGCTAAAATAGATCAAAAGTACTGTATAATTACTATGGTCAGTAGGGATTGTGAAATTGTAATTGATATAGATCAGCCCTTCACTAATCACTCTTTTAGCTTCAATTTTAGGTATACTGCAATTTGGCTTTGGGTCCC
The DNA here is from genome assembly GCF_051991255.1 of Vanacampus margaritifer. Classification (NCBI taxonomy): domain Eukaryota; kingdom Metazoa; phylum Chordata; class Actinopteri; order Syngnathiformes; family Syngnathidae; genus Vanacampus; species Vanacampus margaritifer. Next base: position 23,227,462 of record NC_135437.1, on the reverse strand, counting down.
CTTTGGCTTCTGCCATTAATCTTATGGATTAGATTGTTAAGAGGGTTCCCTGTCTTGAAACCCTTTTTTTTTTAACCATTGGTTCAATTTGCATGTATTGTCTGTTTTATGCTTTTACAATTTTCATTTCTCTTAGATTTTATGTATTGGAACTGGTAGAAGAAAATTTCTTTCAAATGCATATAATACAATTGGAATTTTTTGTTGATTTGGAAAAGAAGACCAACAATTCAATTTAAGATGCCTCATGGTTTTTACACTGTACTGTAAACAGTCCTTTGTCATGTGATCTGGAAGGGTCGAATGATGTCACAGTTTGAAACTAAATGTAAAGAAAAAACAAATACCCAAACTGACCCCTCACCAACCATATACGTTTTTTTATTTCTACAGTGTGTTTCATTTCCACCCATCTCTGTCTTGCAGGTATCCTTGGTGATCTTGACGGCAATGAGGAAAACACTCTTGACAACTTGAGCCTCTCCGGAGAGGAGGCAGAGGCCTCGGACCTGGAGGATTCAGCAGAGGGTGACAGCAGCAGTCCGCCGCCCTACACACCACCGTACAATGAAGGTGGGATGCAGCACCTTTTACTTTTTGACTGCCAGACATTTTCAGAAAAGGGATGCCGTGGGTGCCAGCCCATTTAAGCATTTTGACTGATCTTTCAAGGTCCACAGAAAATTATGTGTTTGGACTATGGAAACACACATACTACCAAATGAAAGATTGGACTCTCATCTTCCATCAGAAAAAAAAGTTTGTTTCTACCTTATTCCGTTTTTCAGTAATCAACAATAGAAAATGGTTAGTTTCACCTCTGTTTGGAAACAAACGTCTTTTAACGTCTTTGGCACTCCTCCATAGGATTTTACTAAACGTTATTTAACATTTTTGGCAGTCAAAGAGTTAAGTGTTATTTTCCTGTGATCATTACGTTTTTAAAACACATTTTCTGAAAAATAATTAGTACTCGTAGCCTGTCCCCCCAGACATTTGTACTTCATTTCTACATGCATAAATCATAATATAACTTTAATTGTTGCTCAAATGCTGTATGTCGGTAATCGAAGATTGTCCACATGTGGGTCAATAAAACCAAGTAACAATGGTCAGCTTTCCTTTTCACTGTGTTGTGTGCCTGCTTGTTTCCAGTACAAAGATTGTTTTGGCAGCGAATAGAGATTCTTGTTGCAACGTGGCATTGTGTAAGAGACGTTTTCATTGGTTGTTTTTCACAGCACATGCTGGAAGCCAGAGAACATTTTTTTAAATCAAAAATCAAAATCCTCATAACGTTGACATAGGAGATTATTATCGAACAGCTACCATAAAGGACAATTAAAGGTTGCATGTGTGTGTGTGTATTTTAAAAAAAGAAATAAACTATAGTGACACCCATTTAGTTTGTTGTTGTTTTCCACACTTGATTCTCTACATGCATCATTAATAATTATTGAGATTTCTCTAACTACAAACTTTGACATTTTAGTGTCAATGCTTCCCCCCCCCCCCCCAAATAACTATGGCTCAGTGGACATTATTAGTGCTGACACGCAGTCAATTAAATGACATTCTGAAACAGAAACCGGATGCTGGACTGCGTTTTGTGATAACCGTGATTATCTTGGTCACTTCATTAGGGATGTGAACGGTCACAGCATTCTAAATTTCATACTATATCACCTCTCCTCTCCATTCTGAAGTTTAGTTTGAGCTTCAGCAGATTCTCTTGACCACTGAGTTACTGCCATGTGATCATCTTCTGTGATATCGATTTTTTTTCATTTTGTACCCAATAAAATGGCCCCTCAGCATATTTTAAAAATATATCTATATTTAAAAAAAAATCCTCAGGCTCAATCTAGAGACCGGTAAATCTAGCCCCTCAATGCACCTCTTATCCCACGCCTCCCGCTTGTACCGTCTGATAGCAGATTGTTCAGTCATATTCTTTTGACTTATTCAAGATTTCTCTAGCTGTGTTTCTATAATCTCAAAAATTCCTGCACTTGTGAAATTTTGGGGCTGGAAGTGATAAGCGTCTGTTGGTTCGGTTGGTTTGATAAAGCCATGGAAATTCTGTCAGGTGCTAATCGAGACAAGATTAGAGATTAGGATATTGTGTGTGTGTGTGTGTGTGTGTGTGTGTGTGTGTGTGTGTGTGTGCGCGTGTGCGCGTGTGCGTGCGTGGGAGAAAAAGGTGAACGGTAGGTTAGGGGTAATGGAATATATATTTAAAAAAAAAAAAAAAATCCAATTGATCACTTCTGAAGCTTCTTTGTTTCTGTTTTGTTTTGTCCTTTTTTGTTCCCTTCCTCCCCAACATTCATCATCCCATCACACGCTTCATCCACTACTCCCTTCTTGAGGGTTCCTCGCTTTCCCAGCGTTGCCATTATCAGTTCTCTATAAATCAGCCATGTTTGACGAAACCTGCTCTTTCAACCTGGGATCAATACCAGGTTCTTTATCTGGCCACTGCTGGCTAATAAGGCAAGGCCTCTTATCCGCCATCTGGAAGAGAGAAAGAGACAATCGCTGACACAAACACACACACACACACACACACACACACACACACACACACACGATAAGCGCCCCGATAACTAGCAAGAAAAACACATTTTAACAGTAACACAACCATGCACTCACTTCTGTCCATAACACCCTACTTATATTGTAGGAAATGTTATTATTGCATATACACGCACTTATACACACACTGGCTTTCTCACACACCCCTCCCAGCATGTGTTCTTTCGTTCTCTGTTGTGGCTTCATTTTTTTCCTCCGTTCTTTTTCTTCTTTCTTCTTGGAGTTTCTTAACAGTTGCAAACACGTGTTCCTTTTTATATTTTATTTTTTTGCAAAAAGGTTCAAGAATCATACATCTAGATCACAGGAAGCCTGACCAAAGCTTACTGATTATTAGTCTGTGTGCGACCCAGTTTTGACCTGTCATGTCCTTTTTGGAGCAACCGCATCCATTTTTGATAATGTGTTTAGAAAGTTTCTGTAACACATAAATATTATTCCTTTTCTGTTTTATCTTGATGGAGAGTTTATCTATTGCATTGTATGTTTTGAGTCCAAGTGGAAATATTGTGTTTAGTGTGGAATTTCCAGCTTTTTTTTGTGCTTTAGCCATCAATTCGTGTGTTTTCTTCTTAATCATTTGTAGGCTCAATGCAAAAGTCTACAGCCTCATTGGGGCAAGAGCACGGACAGATCACCAGTCAACCACATAGCTGACACATTGAGACCGATGACCATTTCCACTCACATTCACACCAAACAGAAATGTAGAGACTTTATTGTAGTTAACCCTTTATGATTTCAGACTGTGGAGGGAAGCTGGACCACACACAAAATTACAGGTGCAACATGCAAATTACAAATAAAGGCATGAGAGGGCAGTATGCTCATTCACCGTTTATTGAGGTTTCTTTATTTTGACTATTTGTTGGCAATCAGAAATAATTTTCAGACCATTGTGATACATTTAAAAACATTTTATAAGGCACCAGAGAGATGAGAGGGAAATGCAAGATATGGTCCTTGGCTGGACTCCAATTGGGAATGTTTGGACTCGTACATTCTTTCTCTTATGCTTCACCTTGGCCTCAAGAGACCGGATGGCTGAGTCTCCTTTGTTTAGAATTGTGTGCACGCGCTAGATAGCTGATTACTCGTCATCATTTTCCCATATATGTCAGTGTTTCACCAGAAACAAGTGTATGCGTCATGAGTTGTCTATTATTTTTTTCACACATATGAATTGGCTTTGCTCAACTAGGGGGGAAAAACATGAAATTATTTTCCCAATTTGTTTATTTATTTATTTTTATTACTGTAGCTGTTTGCCCCAGAGAGCTGGATGATCACCGCCGTCCGCAGGAAAAAATAAATAAAATAATAATTAATACAATTTAAAACAAATCTGTCACATAAAGTTGGGTTAAGCACATTTATTCATTTGTCAAGTAAGACTTTAAAAGAAAGTTACTGTATTTTGTTTATTTTCTACCCATACACACGTAGCATACATTAAAATAGTTACAGTTTGACATCTTTGAGTATCATTTATGTATCCAAGGCTGGGCAAGTCATAGTGTGCAGATGCTTTTAATCTTCTGTCAACCTGCTCTTCACTACATTGATTGTTTATTGGCTTGTGTGTTTGTGGTCGAATAATACCACTCCAGCCGTTGGTGCAGCTGCTGCAAAGATTTCACTCCACGGGTATTGCAAGGTCACATCTACCTTATGTCACCCTCTGTACAGCCACTACAGCATGTGCAAGACAGCAGAAATACACAAAAGGGCAGAATATGGGAAGAAAGAAAGAAATATAGAAATGAGTTAGGAGGTGAGATTGTTGGATGACTTTGCCCTGCCAGTTTGACAGGGGAAGTTGAGCTTATCAGATTGATGGAGACTGTCTTGCTATGTGGGGGGAGGGAGGGTTTTTGGCAGAGAAGTGTCTGTCGACTCCTCCTGATACCTGCCTCCCTGTCTGAGATGATATGGGAGATAATATTGATAATATTAAACGCAATAACTGTGTCTCCAGCTCCCCTCCCACGCTCCATCCCCAGCAGGATAAAATCAATGTGCCATTCAATGTGATTTATAGCTGAAAATAATGGCACTGTTTAAGCGGGTGGGGGGGATGGAGTATTTGTGTGTGCTTGTGTTTGTGTTGTCCTTTGTTGTTTGTACAGTATGTTGCTGCATAAAGTTATTGCGTGAAGAATAATTTGAACGGTAGACGTCAGATGATTTGATGTTGTGTGTATGAGTGTGAGATTGTTCCTGCATTTGGCAATTCAGATCCAATCTTTCAACGGTTACATTATTAATGTTGGCATTGAAGGGCGTGTCTCGTGGTCGCCGGGCCTTTTATTGTGGGTATTGATTGGACGCTATTGCTCGTTATCAAACTGGGAATGTAAGGGTAAACATGGCCTTTGTGCACTGTAAGCTAAAGCGTCGGAAGCGAAGCTAAAGCATTGAAGGCTTAAAAAAATATATATGCCAGGGGTTAGGACATCCTCATGAATTGTTTTTTTGTGTGTGACTGAACCTTATTTTGAAGTTTTCAAGCCTCACATCCTTTGTGGCGGCGGTCCCATTATTAGCTCTGTACTTCGGCACAAAGCAACATTGGTTTAGTGTGAAGTTGGAAAATACAATAAGACCATTAACGCCTTATGCAAGGTGACCTAGATTTAGAAAGAAAGACCACTTAACTTATTTTTTCTTAAGTGCGACAAACAAACACATCTGAGACTGAGACATTTTAATTTCATATAACCCTTGTCCTGAATGTGATGCAAGACTTCAAGAACAAGAAAAGAGTGATCTTTACTCAGATAGTCTGAGGTGCTGTGATGTAACTATTGATCTAATCTTGACTAATCACGAGTTGTGCTAATAGGGAGGGACACGGCCGTTTGATAAACAGACTGATAACAGCTGCACAGGCAAAGTTCACATATACACGCATGGATAACCGCTTTGTATTAACGCACACGTGAAGACTTTCAGGACCCACGCACAAACATTGGTCAGATCATGTGCTGAACCACAGAGATCTGTTTAATCACTGAACAGTGAGCTATCTGTAATCAGCTTGATCAATGGCAGGTATATCAGTGTTGATTAGAAGAACACTGACAGCTTCGCTAAATGTGGCAGGGCAAAGGAAGGAGAAGATAGCGATAAAGTCGGGACTGAGACTCTCAAATTTAGTGGGGGGAACGAGAGAGAAGGGAGGTGGTCAATCATAAAGACAAAAAAAATGAGATACTGGCGGAAATACAGTACTGTTTTTATTAAATTTACAACTTATCCAATATAAAATTATTCACAGAACATACATTACTCAATATATGATGAAGAAAATGGGACTCTCAGACTCCGACATTTGTCTCCAATGCTTACAAAACACTACAGACACTTATGTTCATGCTTTATGTTTATGTACTCCGGTTATGTATTTCTGGACTAAAGTCTTTGAAAAACTTTCCACTATTTTGGACTGTAGGATACCTTTATCTCCAAACTTGTGTTTGCTAGGTGACCTAACAACAACTGACTTACCACATAAACAATTTCAATCTACACTTGTAGCCCTTACTATCGCTAAAAAAACTATTCTTGTTAACTGGAAAAATAAACAAACTCTGAATATCGACCAATGGTCTAACCTCCTCATAAATCACATTTTAATGGAAAAAATATCTGCCTCAAATAAAAACCAAATATAAAAATTTATAGAAACATGGTCTACGTATATAGAATTTTTTAACCTAATTCCGGTTACTTAATTCTGCCTGTTAGCGAGAGCCACTACATCGTGATAACTTACATTGATGTTTCTGCATCTGGCAATTTATTATTATATTATATTATTAGTATGGGATTTTTTTTTAATGGGCTTTAGGTGAACTGATGAATACACACACGCTCGCACGCACGCACGCACGCACACACACACACACACACACACACACACACACACACACACACACATACACATACTCACCCACATACAAAAAAAAGGGTATATATATATATATATATATATATATATATATATATATATATATGTGTGTGTATGTGTGTATATATATATATGTATATGTATTTAAAAAAAAAAAAAAACATTTATTAAATTGTTTTAATTGATTTGTTGGATTTTAAAAAAAAAAAAAAAAAAAAAGGAGAGCAATGATGATGTCAAATCGAATGAACAATACTGAGCTCTCCTGTGAAAAAGAAAAAAAAAAAAAAGGAAATACAGTACTGTAGCCCCAAAATGAGAGAGGTGAAAGCAGAACGAGCGAAAGCGGCATTTCAAAGGGCCCATCTCTGTGTGGCGAGGTGTTGCGTTACACAGCTCAGGTAGTCATTTCACAGCAGCCTTTGATCAACAGACAGGAACAGCCACTGCCCAGACGCATTCACACACATCACACGGGCAAATATACATTAGCTTGCAAGCGCACACACCAGATTAGTTCGATGAATGTCCGGATTTGAATGGCAGCTATTATGAATGGTTTAGTCTGAAAAGCTCACGGGAATTCTCACAAACCACTCTGTGTGTTTTGTATTAGAGCCTGGCACGCGGAACTTTCACGGAGACCCCGATGAGATGGATGAAGATGGGGGTGAGCAACGTCTGGCACACGGTGGTGGTAAAGAGGAAGATGAAGGCGAGGAAGAGGACGGGGTGTTGCAGTGGAGCGGTCCAGGTGAGCAGTTACCCTTCAAAGCCCACACACGCTGTCGAGGTCCTTTACAGTGACTTACAGGCCTTCACTGTTGTTCACGTCATTCTTTTGAAGTGGATTCAAATAAAATGTGCAATATTGAAGACAGGCAGTCTCCTGGGTGGGAAGTCAATAGTCAGTTAAATGATCACATTAAACGAAATATGTTGTAAAGTGTCGTGCTAATTGCTAACCCATGGTGGCGCCACTGCCCTTCCCCCGAAACCTGCCTCCTGCCTTCTGCCCCACCAGACTGCGGCATTCACTCTCTGCTTATAAAACCATAAACATGATCACGTCCTCGTGTGATATCTCCCGACTTTATTTCTATGTTTGGAAGTGGTCTGAATGAACATGCTGAGAATTGCTATTAGAAAAAAACAACAACACATACCATCACCATTGTTTTTGTGAATGTGTTTGATATATCGACTTTCAGAAAACGTGTAAGAAAAATCATAAATTGCTACTTCTCAAATATGTAAACAACAATGTATATGTAATCTACTTGACAAAATGTTAAACATTTTCGTGTGCAGTTTCATTTTTCGGCCACACGTGGCAGTCGGAATTAAGTTTTCTGCATTGAACTTTTTTTTTTTTAAATCCTCTGTTAATTAAAAGATTACAACATTTTCACGACCATATGGCGCACCGTATTGAAAGGCGATCAATTTTTGAGAACATTTAAGACTTTTAAGTGCGCCTTATAGTCGTGAAAATACGGTATTTGTATTCGGTTTTGTGGTCGATGTCAAGAAAGTTTCTTCATGGATATTTATCTCAAATGAATTTGGCCACATGAAAATAAAAACGTTTTGATGATTCAACACTTCGTTTTCAAATGTGCCCTGCGTGCATTATGTGCCGAGGGCGACAGGATTTGAGAAGACCAATCACAATCCTCTTTTCATCTGTTAGTTTAACAGTGGATAATGGAGTTGAATTTCATTCCACTTAAAACAGCATAAAGTGGAAATTTGTGGTGATATTTATAACTCGGCCACGTAAGCAGACAAATTCATTTGTGACGCGCCAAATTTGTGGCATGTCGTCTTTCATAGAGGACGATCAAAATATTGACAGGCATTTGAAAGCTTTTCCACGTCATCCTGACTCACTTTACTGTCAGTCGCTGATGGTGGGAGGTGGTGGCATGTAAACATAGTAGTGTTTAACTTTCTTGTAATTATATTGCGACACACCTTGCTTTAGTGCATGAATACTATTGGCTACTTGAAATGAAAAGGTCAAATAGAGTTGTTTAAAAAAAGATCTCTATATTTAAGTAGCAAACATTCGTTGGCATCTCTCCCATGATGACATACAGAACCTTTTCCAAAAATTTGAATTTACTCGAAAAGTTAAATAATTTCTATAATTCCATTCAAAAAGTAAAACTTCCATAGATTATAGATTTAAGACCCACAATTTAAGTGATTTCAAGTATTTATTTGTTTATTTGTATCATTTTCCTTTGTATTGTGGCCCTCCTTTTCCACTTGTCAGCAGTACTATCAAGAGTAAAATAAGGGCCACGAGACCCAAAAACAAAGAGCTGACAGCAAGCATCAAGATAACGTGGGCTTCCAAATCCCCCCGGACAATGCCATGGTGCGTTGAGGCAGTGATTAAGGCAAAGGGATATCGTTTTGAAAATACAATCCATCCATCCAGCCATCATTTTCCCCATGCAAAACACTGAGAAGTATACATGACGATTTCTTCACAGTATTTAAACTTTTTGAAATCCTGTTTTCGTGGGTTTTAGGAGCTGGAAGCACAAATAATGTAAAAATAAATACTTGAAATCACGTTGGTTTTGGGCCCTGAATCTATGAAAGTTTGACTTTTTGAATGGAATTATGGAAATGATTCAACTTTTTGAGGAAATTCAAATTTTTTTCAAAAGAGTCTGTCGGTTTCTCCTATAAGGTAAGGATTAACCAACCTACCATCGTTGTGAGGCAACACAGCCGTGCATGCAACTTTTATTGGTTGCTATCTGAATTAGAGTATATACTTTTGACCACCCATTGTGTTTTGATCAATCACTCAAAACGAACCTTTGTGACATGCAGACCCTTAGTCAGAGCAGGTCACATATTTCTTCACTTGTCGTTATAGTTAGTGGTATACAGGGAATGTAAACTTTAATCAGCATCATGTCATGTATAAACACTGTACATGTATGCTATTTTCTCATTGACAGAAAAACAAGAATAAAATGAGTCTGAGCAGCCCAAATTATAATGATCAGAAATCAATTAAAAACAACATTAGCATTTTTTCCACACGTGTAGATATGAACCGATCCGATCCGATGTGTCATCATCTCCCAATGTCCTTTGTGTTGTCCTACCTTTTCCCTTCTGGAGATGTGAATATGACAGGGATGCAAATGCATTCAAGTCAAAAACAACAACAGAAAACAGACACACACAGCGAGGAGATAACAGGAAAAATACCTTTTCTTATCGAGCTTTGTTTATTTTGCTGTTTCTTTTTGTCTTCAATGAGTTAAACAGTGCACAAAGATTAGCACACCATCTTTCACTATAGTTCCTTTTCAAGCAGTGGTCATTTTATGTTTTGAGCATGTGAACACACTGTTGTGTGTGCGTGTGCGCGGATGTGTGTTTTAGTTCCTCCAGTGGGGAGGAGAGGATGTGTTCATTATCGTCCTGTCCCAGCCTTGTCCCTTTAACAGTAATTGGAGCGATATTAATTGCTGCGTGGAGGCTGGTTGATGGTAGCACCATGATGCTGTACTGATATGGTCCTTCGTGTTTTTTTTAAACCCCCCCCCCCCCCCCCCCCACACTCCTCCGCACAAACTAACTGCCGGCTGAGCGAGGTGGTGGAGTGGGGGAGAGAAAGGGAGAGAGATAGCCCCTCTATCAGCTCCGGAGCAGGCGCTGTCTTTATCAGGAGCACGATTGGCAAAAAGGAAACTTTGACCAGTCTGAATTTTTCTCTTATCGTCAAGCTTTCCCTTCCTCCATCCATCCACCTTCTCCTCCTCTGCTCTCTCCATCACAGGCTAGCTTAACAACTCTGCTAAGCGCCGCACATGCACCTCCTTCTCTTCGCTTCAGTGTGGCCACCAGCCAATGTACTCTTGTCCATACAAAATGCTCATCATGTATCAAACACTTCCCATACACGAATGAGAGAGAAAGTGTGTATTGGCTAGAATGGAAGTAAACATGTTTTTATCTCTTGTGGGAGTGTTGGCATTCCACTCGTTACTCACTGTTGTTGATTGTAGACACTGGCTTTAGGGACGAGAAGTTCCTAGTGTTTAATCTTATGTAGGTTTGCCGTTGACTTTTTGCCAAGTCGCTCAGGAGTGTCAACATTAACAACTTTAACACTATGGAGCAATGTTTATAGCTCTGTAAACTTATTATTGAAAGCTGAATTATAGGTTTAAATCAACTCTCTTCTGGACAATGCCTGATCTTTGATTTGAACATAGTGGTATTTTCACTTTCAGTGTGAATACTGAATTCCATTGATGCATATTTCTCCACATTTTCATCAAAATGAGAATTGCACCATTTTCGAAGCATTCCGCTCTTGAAGTTACTTCTAGGCACAGAAACTTACTATACTAAGGAAGCCAGCTCATAGAGAGCTAATTGATCATTGACTATTTATATGTAAAGTGATATACCTACAACTGTGTTCCAATGCATTGAAATGCAATGCATGTTTACAATGAATTATCTCCTGTTTTTCCATTCATTAATTTCTTATTTAACTCATTCACTGCCATACATTCATTTGAACTATTTCTATTAGTTTAACGTTTTTTTTCTATTTTTGTTAACAAGAGTAGGAAAACCTAGAATTTTTTTTATTGTACATTTAGAACAGATATAAAATTTGTGATTAATCGTGAGTTAACTAGTGAAGTCAAGTGATTAATTACAATGATTTTTATTTTATTTTATTCTTCTTCTTTTTTTTAAAGAAAAAAATATTAAACATTAGGGGAGTCAGGCAATTAATATCAGTAATCGTAATTAATCGCATGACTTCACTAGTTAACTCACAATTAACTCTTTGACTGCCAGACGTTTTCAGAAAAGGGATGCCGTGGGTGCCAGCCGATTTTAAGCATTTTGACTGATCTTTCAAGGTCCATAGAAAATTATGTGTTTGGACTATGGAAACACACATACTACCAAAAAAAGATTGGACTCTCATCTTTCATCAGAAAAAAAAAGTTTGTTTCTACCTTATTCCGTTTTTCAGTAATCCACAATAGAAAATGGTTAGTTTCACCTCTGTTTTGAAACAAACGTCTTTTAACGTCTTTGGCACTCCTCCATAGGATTTTACTAAACGTTATTTAACGTTTTTGGCAGTCAAAGAGTTAATCACAAATTTTATATCTGTTCGAAATGAACAATATTTTTCTAGGTTTTCATACTCCAGTTAACAAAAGTTTAAAAACATAACGTTAAAGTAATAGAAATAGCTAAAATTATTATTTATTTTTTTACGTCTATAACCGCCAATGGCAGTGAATGAGTTAATGACTGGACACATTTTTTTCATTCTGTTGTTTGTGGTAGTCTGAACTGCATATATTAACGTTTTTCCCTTTTAATTATTGTTTGCTGCAGCTTGAGAAACAAGACAATGACTTTATGGCCTCTGCTGATATAATAAATTAAAGTAGTGATAATTCGGAATGGATTAGTGAGTCAAGCAATTTTCAGTTCTCGGATGCGTACTCTATTTTGAAACAATCAAGATGACATCTGCCTGCTGCGGCAGTGTGCACGCGTGTGTGTATGTGTGTCATTTTGATCGAGCAGTGGCAGGAGGGTGCCTTAAGAAAGGTCTAGGTGGGAGCTGCTCCCTATCAGGGATGGTATGATTTGCTAAAGCTGCCATTTTTAATCTACAGTTTGTCCATATTGCATGATATGCAAAATAAATTATGAAGTGCCGAGAAAAAAAAAAGCCTATCTTTTGAATGACCTTGCAGGCTTGAAGGTTCGATATTTTCTCCCTCGCAGCTTTAACTTCTTGATATGCAAATGGTGTCACAGTAATCCCTTGTCATTTGCTAGCTGGCTGCCTGGCAGCCTCCTCACATGCTCGTCTTATAACTTCATTGTCAGTGGCCAAAGAGAATCACCATCGAAATAGTGAAAGTGCTTTTGTGTCCACATACAATTGCGAGCTGATGGACAACACAGCATGAATAGACATATGATGAATTATCAAATTCACAAGCTCTTAAAAAAAAACTGAGATAACCTTGATGTCTATAGTAGAAGCCGTTGAGGTTAAACTGGTATTGCCAATTGTCATTATGAATTTGAATTTGAGACGCCATTATCATTGATGCTACGAAAGGACTCGTGTACTGTGAAAGGTGCATGAAGGGGCCAAACGATCACTTGATTCTTTACAACTGAAGAGCTTGTATTTTTGATGCTATTAACTCTTTGACTGCCAAAAACGTTAAATAACGTTTAGTAAAATCCTATGGAGGAGTGCCAAAGACGTTAAAAGACGTTTGTTTCAAAACAGAGGTGAAACAAACCATTTTCTATTGTTGATTACTCAAAAACGGAATAAGGTAGAAACACACTTTTTTTCTGATGAAAGATGAGAGTCCAATCTTTCATTTGGTAGTATGTGTGTTTCCATAGTCCAAACACATAATTTTCTGTGTACCTTGAAAGATCAGTCAAAAGATCAGTCAAAATGCTTAAATCGGCTGGCACCCACGGCATCCCTTTTCTGAAAACGTCTGGCAGTCAAAGAGTTAAGTTTTGATCATTTTTTTACCCTCTTGTTTGGCCTGTATTTGGTACATCTACGCACATTTTGCAAATTCCAACACAAGAACTAAAACATGACATTTTTACAATTATGATACGTGTTGTAATACCTATCATCACATTCAGAACAAACGTTCCCACTGACACATTTTAAACTCGCAAAAAAGTTACTTTGTTGTATATTTTTTACACTTGATGCATGGGAAGGCGCAGCAGACGTACAGTGCTGTACAAGCTAATGAAAAATACAGTTTCCATATTACTTCCCCTTTAAAGGGACAGGTGAGATGAAGGTGAGGGAGCACGGCCCTTATAGAAACAGTGAGGAATAAAGAATATTGAGTTTAGAGATAATGAGGGGTGAAAACGGGTGAGGGATTAAGGATCAATGAGAGGCACAGATGAGGGGCGAGAGATTTAAGAGGGCCAATTCAGATAGCGAAATTAGAGGTGAGCGATGGGAAGTGGGTAGGGTTAAGAGTTGGAAGGCTGAGGGAGATATCATTTGTCTTGTTGGTGCTCTTAAATGAAGTACCTCAAGTATCACATTTAAGATTGGCTGTCAATTTAATATTCTCATTTATCATAGCCAACATTGAAATGTTCATTTTTTTGTAAAAGTTGGTTCTTTAGAATCTCTATGGAATTTTTTTTTCTCTTAGAAAAAATATACATTTATGAATTCTGGTGTAATTTTTGAGCCTTCAGTAAAGAATAGAATGTTTCGGATATGGCAGTGGAATGTTGGACAAAATATTAATCTGTGCAAAAAGACATTCTTGAAGGAGTGAATGTTATAGGTTTTTTTTCTTCTCAATAGCCTGTTTGTATTTTCATTGAAATTCCTGTGGGCTGTTGTGGAAGGACATAAACTGAAGTACAGGGCAATAGTTAGTGTATTGTAGTTTGTTACAGAATAAACGTGAGCTGCATGACAGTAGAGCTGACCCACATCCATCCATCTCTTGCAAACATGGAGTTTACTGTGCTCCGACTCAGTCTCCTTGCTCCATATCTCCAACCAGCAGACTCCCATGCATCTCAGGAGGAGGGTGCCCCTCTGCTGGCTGTCAATTTGAGATGTCAGTCAAAATGGCATGGGATGCTGATTGGCTGTCACAAGGCCAGAGGGCTTGTCAGTGCGGGTCATACCTGAAGGAGATTGTGAAGGTCTGTCTTGGTTCCACAGGCAAAATTGTTGGTAAGCTTCACCTTAAAGGGGAAGTCAACCCCCCAAAAAATTATTGACGATATAATGTTCTATGCAGCCCCACTAGTCTAAATACGGTATTTTGGTTAATATTGTGTCAGTGAAATATGATTCCAGCAGTTTTGATCAATATCAGAAGGCGGCCATTTTGTCACTTGCTGTCGAGTGAAAATGACATCACATTTGCTCAGGTCTCAGGTAACAACCAATCACAGCTCAGCTTCAGAAAACAGGTGAGCTGTGATTGGTCGTTGCCTGAGCCCTGAGCAACTGTGATGTCATCTTCAGTGGACAGCAAGAGGCAAAATGGCCGCCCCCTGAGATGGATAAAAACAGCTGGATTTTGCTGCATAAGTCATATTGCACTAATGTAATATTAATCACAATCTCATGTTTATACTAGTGAGGTCACATATAGCACATTATTGTCAAGAAAAGTTTAAGGTTGACTTCCCATTTAAAGAAATAAAAACCCACAAAGGTGACTGAGGTGACTTGAAATTGACTCAGTTTAAATAGAAAATGCAAATCTACTTAAGTTAAAAAGTCTCATTCAGTGAGTGAGCTAGTTTGACAGCAGTGATTGGCTCATAAGGTTGGCAGGAAAATATTTAGTCAAGGTTAGCATCATCATTATTCATTATTATTAGTTTTAGTAACCATTGTATGGTTTTCTTTCTTTTTTTAATGGGTGGTTACCAACCAACAAAACCTGTGTCTGCAGCATTTTTGTTGGTTAATATCATAAGTATGAAATCATTTTTTGGTCTATAGTCATACTTTTTTACTACATTTCCATGATCAGCTATGAAGAAAATTAATAGATTAAAAAAAACAACAACATTTTTTTAATATGCTATATTTTTTTTCCCTGCATGTTCTGGACGTCTGGGTCAATACTGTATCAGTCTTCCCTGACAACTTGTGCACGAGAGGTTTGCGTGGATTTCTTACAATTTCTCATCGCTGATGTTCTTGTTTTCAAACGAGTTGAGACTAAAGCTAAAAGCACAGCTGCCCGTTGCAGCCATGTAGTAATCTACAGGCAGCACATCCACTTATTTGGCCCCGGTGGTATTTTTTTAGGCCTTGAATAAATGGACTATTTATTTTTTTTTTTTTCAGGAGAGCTCAGTATTGTTCATTCGATTTGGCATCATCATTGCTCTCCTTTTTTTTAAAAAACAAACAAACAAATCAATTTAAAAAAATTTAATAAATGTTTTTTTTTTAAAATATATATAC
This sequence comes from Vanacampus margaritifer, assembly GCF_051991255.1. Classification (NCBI taxonomy): domain Eukaryota; kingdom Metazoa; phylum Chordata; class Actinopteri; order Syngnathiformes; family Syngnathidae; genus Vanacampus; species Vanacampus margaritifer. The sequence goes on along the minus strand of NC_135437.1, from coordinate 23,211,914 downwards.
ATATACACACATATATATATATATATATATATATATATATTTTTTTTGTATGTGGGTGAGTATGTGTATGTGCGTGTGTGTGTGTGTGTGTGTGTGTGTGTGTGTGCGTGCGTGCGTGCGAGCGTGTGTGTATTCATCAATTCACCTAAAGCCCATTAAAAAAAATCCCATACTAATGATATAATATAATAATAAATTGCCAAATGCAGAAACATCAATGTAAGTTATCACGATGTAGTGGCTCTCGCTAACAGACAGAATTAAGTAACCGGAATTAGGTTAAAAAATTCTATATACGTAGACCATGTTTCTATAAATTTTGATATTTGTTTTTTATTTGAGGCAGATATTTTTTCCATTAAAATGTGATTTATGAGGAGGTTAGACCATTGGTCGATATTCAGAGTTTGTTTATTTTTCCAGTTAACAAGAATTGTTTTTTTAGCGATAGTAAGGGCTACAAGTGTAGATTGAAATTGTTTATGTGGTAAGTCAGTTGTTGTTAGGTCACCTAGCAAACACAAATTTGGAGATAAAGGTATCCTACAGTCCAAAATAGCGGAAAGTTTTTCTAAGACTTTAGTCCAGAAATACATAACCGGAGTACATAACCATAAAGCATGAACATAAGTGTCTGTAGTGTTTTGTAAACATTGGAGACAAATGTCGGAGTCTGAGAGTCCCATTTTCTTCATCATATATTGAGTAATGTATGTTCTGTGAATAATTTTATATTGGATAAGTTGTAAATTTGTGTGTTTTGTCATTTTAAATGCGTTTTCACAAACCTGAATCCAAAAGTCAGGTTCCGGTGCTATAGACAAGTCTGTCTCCCATTTCGAGATGGGTAAAGACATTTTATCAGTATATGAAAGTAACTTATATATTTTTGAATAAATGGACTATTTAAGGATTTCTTCCACCCGCCTAGGAGAACTTAACATTTTATTGCGACATAGCCAGGAGCAGTAATACCTCATTCCTGCTTCATTTGAATTCAGGTTCATCACTGGTTTAATTGCCAAGTAAGGTTCAAGCAATTATTGCCACATGATGTTTAAAGCAATTAGGTCAGTATTAAATAAGTTGCCATTTTCTGTAGGACTTGTCCTCAATAGGGTCACAAGTGAGCTGACTTTGGTGAGATCATGTTTTACAGTTTTTGCAGTGCAGGGCATAGCAAAAATTGCGACCTGTTGCCATATATGAATCGATCTGACTGAAGAGGGGAGGGTTGATGCTTTCAAAGAATAATTGCAATAATCATCCTAACCTTAAAATCTTCTCCACTTCAAAATCAAAACTTCTGAGTTACCATTAAAGCAGTCGAGGCTTTTGTCCACAGTATCTGTGCACTCTTTCTAGATATGGACACTGTCTGTCTTTAAGGGTCCCTCTCATGTTGCCTCGGTTTGTTCTTTCTTTCCTTTCTGGTCGCTTCTGTTTAATTGGTGAACCTCTAAATGACCCTGAGCATGTCGAGCGAGTCTGTCACTCTTTAACTTTCCTTTCCTGACCACTGCCGATACTGGTTTGATTGAAACGTCCTTTTTCATTGGAGCGCCAGAAGGAGTTGTTAAAGCAGACATGAATTAATTATCAGAGTCACATACCATACAATTAATTTTGTGGCTTTGCCTCAATCTTCCCCCCCCTTCATTCTGTCTGTGCTTGGAGAATGTCAAGTAACATTTTCTAATTAATTTATGTGATTATCAGGGATAGTTTCTGGAAGGTCTTCACTTTCAATTTGTGACAGGCTACAGCTTAAGAAAAAGGGAGGGCTGATGGAAATGGAGGCACGGGCGTGATTTAGCGACTGGCTGAGCTCCTAAAACACATGCTGGGATGGACTTACATTGTCTCGATCTCTCTGATTCAAAGTTTCACAGCTGATTTACTTTTTAGCAAAGTAACAAGATTTGCGCTACTTGAAGCATCCTATTAGCATTTCTGACCCTGTAACAATGACTTACTCATTATTAATGGGTTCGAAGAGAAAAGGTTCAAAGACAACATCGATGACTCATAGGTAGCAACTTGGAAAAGTGGGCTCTAAAGCTGGCCATTCATGCTGCAAATTACGAGCATCTATTATCAGCTAGTGAGCAGATGCCTTTGGGCAAGAGGTGCGATACACCCTGCCGCCAGTCAATTGCGGGACACATAGACAACCATTCACATCTTTGACCAATTTAGATTCGTCAATGAATCTAAATCCCTATCCCACGGAGGGGGCGAACATTTGTGACACTAACAAATGTTGATTTCATGTCCTATAAGGGTGCAGCGTTTCCTCAACGTTCTCAAAACAGTCTTAATGGATCTCTAAACAGTCTTTGAACATGTTTCATTGCGACAATACAGGTAAGAGTGTAAAGAGAACCATTAAGACTGTTTTGAGAACCTTACGTGAAATCAACATTCGCTAGCTCTTCAATGGGAAAACGGGTTTTAAGAAGCATGATTTTTAGATGTGGGAGGATGCTGGAGTACTGTGGGTGAACTATAATTGTATAGTCATTATAATTGTGTGATCAGTCAGTAGCTCCTTCAATGCAAAGGCAATGCTGCGATGTATCATTCATTCTTAACCAATTCCGAGACCACCACCACTTATTTTCCTCATAGGCCATCCAACATCATGAACTGCTTTAATGTGGACTTCATTTTCAGTATGCATTTGATTTTTTTACCAATTTGAACAAGGTTAAGAAATTTAATCCATATTCATCTTTTTATTTGCAATTTTTTGTCAATTCGCCGACTTTTTTGAGAAGTCCAAAATAAATATGAAATAAATTCACCCAAAGTTGTCTGTTCGGGAATGCAACTAACTAACTAACTAACTAACTATATATATATATATAACTAACTAACTAACTAACTAACTAACTATATATATATATATATATATATATATATATATATATATATATATATATATATATATATATATATATAAAAAATATATATATATATTTATATATATATATATATATATATATATTTATATATATATATATATATATTTATATATATATATATATATATATATTTATATATATATATATATATATATTTATATATATATATATATATATATATATATTTATATATATTTATTTATAGATATAGATATTTAGTCTAGTCCAGGTGGCTCAAAGGTTTGAAGTTCTGGGATCAAATCTCTGCTCCAACCACGTGTGGAGTTTGCATGTTCTCTCCATGCTTGTGTGGGTGTTCACTGGGTACTACAGCTTCCCCCCGCATTCCAAAATGCAGCATAGATGTTCAGTAAAGAAAGCTGTTGGATAAGTCTTCCCCTTCTACACTGAAATACATTGAAGTGCTTCCTTTTTCAGCTGGTATGATTTAAAGTATAGTATATGTTGACGTTTGTATCCAAGTAAAACGTTGTCAGTCAACAGGTTTCAAATGTGACACTATGATGGTAAATAGGATTTTCTTCCCCTGTAATTCCATAGAACACAAAAAGTCAGTTTTTTTTTTTATTCTGGTGAATGTCAGTGTTCTTTGCATTTGTTTGATGGAAGAAGGTGGCGGTGGAAGGAATTGTTCTAATCTCATCAGTAACAGCAAGGTAACTTGCTCTGTCTTCACTTCCTTCCTCTTCTGAATAAAAAAATGCTTTTAGCCCCCCCACCACCCACCCACATTTTATCTGTCTTTGTGTATTTGTGAATTTGCATGTTTGCTTCTTGCTCTTTTCTGGTAGTGTATGTATTTTGTAGATAAAAGTTCAGCAGTGCAGTTAAGAGAAATTAGTTGGGTAAACAGTGGTAAATGTCAATGATAAAGTTCTGTTGAAGCTCATCTGATTAGCGAGGCTACGCAGGTGTCTTATCTTGACTGTGCAACAGAGGGTAAAATGGAAATGATTGCGTGGTCCTGAGCAGTAGATGCCTATCCCAGAAATGCGTATCTGCCACTGAGCTCATCCTGCCGGACTCTCGGGTGCGACGCGGAAGACCAAAAAGCAATCAGACTTCTCTTGTTGTTCAGATGAGGCCCTTTATATTGCAAAATTGCTGCGGGAGTTGTAACTAATATGAAAATTATGTCTTTAAATACTCTTGCAAGCTTTAAAAGCCGATCACTCAAACAACCAAGTTTAGCATTCAATAGTTGCTTTTTGTCTGTTGGCTAATTCCTGGTTGAAAGAGGAAGTTAGTGCTGATGGATGGACAGTGACATTTTGGATTTACCATATATACTATTTTGATTGAAACAGCAAAAAGTCAACTGGGTTGAAAAATCTATTTGCAATAAATGTAATGGGTTGCTTCTTGGTTTGTGAGCATTGTGTTGCTTATGCTTTGGCAAAGGTTGAAATTGCAGTCAATCAATTTTTAACAGTTTCTAATCCAAGTAACTTACTATTCAACACTGAAACCGCAATTGATGGATATTCTTTGTCAGACATAATTAAGATGACAGTAGCAGGTAAATTGAAATTGCTTAAAAAACATTTACATTTTTTTTTCCAAACATGACCTCATTACAACATTATTACTTGTTCCATTTTTATGATAAGTAATGTAATGAAATGAGCAGGAGAGAGAGAGGGACGCGTTAGGATTTGTCTGTGAAAATCAACATAGTGCAACCCAAAACTATTAGCGTGTCGGAGTAGCACCTTGATAAAGATTTCCTGTTGTACCGTGTTAAAAAATCAATAGCTCTGCCGTGATCTTCTCATTTGATATCAAAGATAGTCCGTTTTAATCAATTAGGCGGAATAGAGGTGAGTATCAGTGTGGGGTTACTCCTTTCTGATCCTCTTAGTAAGCTCTCATTTAGTAAAGACGTGTATTGGTTGACTGAGAAAGCCTTTAGGGCAGTGGTTCTCAATCCCGGTCCTCGGGTACCACTGCCTAGCCTGTTCTCCATGTCTCCCTCAGCCAACACAGGTAATCAGCTAATGCATGAATCCTGATAATGATCCTCAAGGAACGGTAAAAGCATGTTGGATAGCGATTAAAACAATAAACCCATTTAAAGGGAATTTAACTGTTAAATTCTTGCCCTAAACGCCTCCCTGGAGAGGTGTTCCGGGCATGTCCCACCGACGGGAGGCCCCGGGGACGACCCAGGACATGCTGGAGAGACTATGTCTCTCGGCTTGCCCCGGGAACGCCTTGGGATCCCGCCGGAGGAGCTGACTGAAGTGGCTGGGGAGAGGGAAGTCTGGGCTTCCCTCCTAAGGCTGCTGCCCTTGCAACCCGACTCCGGATAAGCGGTAGTAAATGGATGGATTCCTTCCTATTTACTTCCAAATTCACGTCTGCGTTGTCATTCACATCCGCAACTAATCGATAGCAGGCAATAAAAATTGACCGGAGCGAGAAGTACTTTTTGCTTTTGTACCCAAGAATCATGGGAAATGTAGTCCGACTATCACCTGTGGTCGCCACTTGCAGTCAGTCAGAAAACACAAGCTTAGATTGATCTTATATTTTTAGTGTTGCAATGCGTGACCGGCACGAGGTAACCGGCACCGCCAGTTCCAAGAGCTGTCGAGACAGAGCAAAAAAGATTGGATAAAGGTTAAGTGCATGGACTTGTTTAGCGCTGTTGAACTGTCAACCAAGATAGCATTTAGCATTAGCAATGACCAACCACCGTCCGTTGATGAAGATTGACTAGCGGTTAAATTTGGTAAAATGTACAGACGCTCCCCACCTTACGAACGAGTTACGTTCCGGACGATCGTTCGTAAGGTGAATTTGTTCGTAAGTTGCTTCAGTGCTATATTTTGTATTATAATTTATGTTTAAAGCCTATATAAGTATATTGAAGGTTTATATAAGTATGTTTAAGGCTTGTACAAGTAACCTGCATTGGTTTGTACTGAAAAAAACTTAATAAAATGGAGAGAATACGTACAGTACTGTACTGTACTACGTATGTTAGAGAGAGAGAGCGAAAGACACACACACACAGTATGTACATGTACGTAATAAGATAAATAAAATGAAGTTTAACTTACTTTTGGAAGATGTACTCGATGCTTAAGGAGATGATGGAGGAGGAGGAAGAGGAGGATTTTATATCATGAGAGATTCTTCGTCGTCGCTGGAATCGGCTTCAAAAGTTATTTCCTGCTTCATGGGGACCGGCGTTTTCTTCCTCCTCCTCCTCGCCACGTTGCTCAGCCTCCAATGAGCTCTCACAGCGCCAATCATCGGTATTAGCGGCGGAAAGAAGCACTACGCGCAATACAAAATCTAACTTACAGCATTTCTTTCCAAACATTTTTCGACATACTGTACGCGCAGAAATGTTCGTATGTACCGTTGTTCGCAACTCGAATGTTCGTAAGTAGGGGAGCGTCTGTATTTCATTTGGTGAATGGCTATTTGAATTTAGCTGAAAATGCACTACAACTCGACCTGGTTTCACCTGGTCTAAAATCTATTATACTTTCTGTAACCAAATTGTGAGGTTTTCCTGGGGCATGCAAACACGCTAAACTAGACTTGCTGTGGCGCAAAAATGAAGATGTGCATGGGCTCCTGTCTACAAAAATAGGGCCCTCAGTTAAAAAAAATATTGGTGACCTATGCCCTAGATTGTGCTAGAAGTAACCAGGATCCCTTAAAATGGCATGAGATTTTAGCTAAGTAGGGGAGCGTCTGTATATTTAACCATCCCGGTTTTCAATTTTGAAAATCTGTCCACCTAAATATCAGCCTTGCATTTTTTTTTATTTGAGAAACTTGGATTGAAATTTCCTATTTGGAGTTTCAATAGACTTCAGTCTACTAAAATGCAAAATTACAGTATGAGACGTAACAACAAATCCAATGTGTGATTTGGGCAAACTCCTCTTTCATTAACACAGAGCGGATCTGTAAATGATTAGTGTAAAACCCAATAACGGATGCAATAGTTAACATTCTAGTGACACAAAAGCAAAGGTGCTGCTCAGGAAGTCCACTCAATTCCCATCGCGATCTCTTCCTGGATTTCAATGTCAGTGTCTGCAGCTGGCTTTCCAACCCCCCAAATCATGGTTAATTGCATTACTCGTTTAAATTAATAGCAGACTGATTGTTTTATTGTGTTGGCTCATCACTAAGACCCGGGTGCTACGGTGGCTGCTGAAGCATCCATATTGATAACACTGTGTGTGTGTCCTCATGTATGTGTGTGTGTAGCTGGCCTGGTAGTGTGGTTTATATTGTAGCAGAGCTGGTTTATATTGATAACAAGCCCATGCTGCCTTTTGTGTGAGCTTTTTTTAGAATAGGTCATCAAGCAATGACAGAGAAATTGTGTGAGACGCACGCACACACATTCGCAGTTTGTGTACCATTTATGGGGATAGTATCATACAGTGCAGTGAGGGTAGCATGCTGTCATATTGATAAGGGCTGTCAGGTTATTGCTCAGGTCTATGGCGAGCAAGGGGGGGGGGGGGGGGGTAATTAAAAGGGATAAAGATTGTTGTAGTCCTCATGGTATCCCAGTGAACACAGTCAACCTGTTGGGATTAGCAAGAAGTAGTCATTTAATTTGTGGAGGTGTTCAAACCATCCGAAAAGAGTCTCTTATTAAGCGGACCTTCTTGACAGAGAGACATAATCTACATTTGATTATGTTGCTTTAATTAACCTACATGATTCCATCATTTGCATGTATTTATACGTTTATGCACTTTGCCTTTATGTTTTAATCCGATGAACAATGATAACAATGCTTAATATGAAATACAGAAAAGTGGGGCTTTGTTTGATGTGGAGTTTCGAGGGAATAGAATTTAGTCTTCGGTTGAATCTACTTGTCATATTGCACTCAATGAAAACTCTATTTTTCTCTTATTTGCATAAAATACAAAACTTGTAGTAACATAGGTGGAAGGTCATTTTTGGATTGTTGAAAATGTAAACATAAAAACATGCATTAAGACACATTTACTGGTCTATGAGACAATCGAATTGGAGCAATACCTAACAATTGATTTCCCTATGAGGTTGTTGAAATGTTAACATGCACATATATATTTTTTTACATTTGTTTTTAAGTACTTTTGTCAGTCACATGTTAAAAAATCGTTTTATTTGTCAACTAACTATCAGACCACAAAATTCAAGAAATGAATGGATTTCAAGTTTGTCTTTTCCTCCTCTGATTGGTTAGTTATGGGTCAGTGACTCTCTATGTAGCACAGCTTTCCAGGGAAAACCAAATTCTTTCTTTTTTTTTATAAAGGGTTGCTTGACTCATAGAGCCATTTTCAAAAGTAAGAAAATAATATTTTGTTTGTAATTAATGTGATAATGTTATTTTTCATGAACAATAATATTTTTGCCACTTGCTGTCGACTGAAGATGACATCACCCATGCTCAGAAAACAGGTGAGCCGTGATTGGTCGTTACATATTTCCTCAGCTCATCATCTTAAATTGACAGCAAAAGGTATTAATTGTACATGAAAAACTAGAAAAATTCCCGCGGAAATTTTGAATGGGACTGCTGACTCTTTGGTAATGAGCTGAACAGTTTAAAATTTAAACGACTGGAATCGCTCAAGAAATGTGGAAGTTAACCATAATCTAAAAATATGTCACTGTCACTTTAACAACGCACACCCATTTTTGACTTGGAGCCGTCACGCGCCCCACATTCCATTGAGATTCTATGAGAGACGCACCCCTTGAACAAAAGCCTCTCACGACTTAACGGTTCAAGATACAGATTCAAGAAATGGCTCGTTAGAACGGCAAGGGTTTGGGGAACACGAGCATGTTCTCATTTTTTTAATCGGATGAAAAATGACCATATGAGAGCAGGTTGAAAACTTATGATTTATCAGAAATGAAGAGCGAAAGGCGCCTGAATTTAACATGGCAGAGAAAGGCGAGTTGGTCCGACTTGTCCGAGCTTAAAGGGAAAATAAAGGTACTAAATGACACCTTAGCCAAATAAAAGTTAGTTTGTCTGAAAGAAGACACTCGTGACTACAAAATGTGAGAATTTGACGTCTAGTGAGAAAAGATTGTGGCCATGGTGACAACTTGAAGTGAAACTTTTGACTTTTGGCAAGAGATTTGTTGCTTCCCGGCACTCTGGCTAATTGCTAAAACAGAATGTGTTAAAATGCTATATGACTCACTGTCTTTGAACCCGCACAGAGGGGAGAGCTTTTATTCCTTAAAAAAAATTTAGACACTGAGCTAAAGATGGGAAAAATTCCTACAAAATGAGCTAAAATTCGTATCGGTCGGATAACGTATGCGTGCACAGCGTGTCTTGGAAAAAGGTGCTTGATGTGTGATTTTGTCTTTCCATTTCCCATTCATTCCTATGGCACTTTTTAGGGTAGTTTTTGGGGTATTGCGTCGCCGTGGTAAGTGGGAATTCCTAGAAAAATAATGCCGCACCGAGTCAGATCGAGCCGCATCGTATACCTCATTTGTCCCGGTGCGATCTACGGTACGGGCCGCATTTTTGCGGAAAAATCCGTGGAAGATGATATAATAAACGCAATAAACCCATTTTTGTAGGATAGTAATATGTGCTGCTTGCTACGCTCAGCAGTCCCATAATAATAAGTTCTTGAATTAATTCTGGACAAAATATTAAGTTTTTACTGCTGAAAATGGGTCAATGAGTCAAGTATCCCTTTAACTGTTACAATACACTCTCTAAAAATGGATTGGTTAAAAAAATAAAAAATAAATCTAGTAGGTTAAGCTCACATTGGCTTGATAAACCATTGATTGGTCAGACATTGACTATTTCAGGTGGTTACGGGCATACCAATGTTATTGGTTCGCCAAACAACCAATGAAATTGGTTACAATAGAAAGTAAGTCGAGCTAGATAACTTGGAAATATATTTATTGTATCTATTTATTGTATTCTAAATGTATTTATTAATTATTTTTAAATAATTACAATATATTACAATGATATATTTTAAATATAGTGTTTAACTCTTTGACTGCCAGACGTTTTCAGAAAAGGGATGCCGTGGGTGCCAGCCGATTTAAGCATTTTGACTGATCTTTCAAGGTCCACAGACAATTATGTGTTTGGACTATGGAAACACACATACTACCAAATGAATGATTGGACTCTCATTTTTCATCAGAAAAAAAAGTTTGTTTCTACCTTATTCTGTTTTTCAGTAATCAACAATAGAAAATGGTTAGTTTCACCTCTGTTTTGAAACAAACGTCTTTTAACGTCTTTGGCACTACTCCCTAGGATTTTACTAAACGTTATTTAACGTTTTTGGCAGTCAAAGAGTTAAAAATGGAAATGTGTGATAGATCACTAGACGTGACCAGCTCTGTGTCTGTCCTGAGACTGGGAGGTTGTGAGTTCAATCCCTGGCCAGGTCATACCAAAGACTATAAAAATGGGACCCTTTTGCCTCCCTACCTGACCGTTATGGGTTGGAATTAGGGGGGTTATATCACCAAATGATTCCTGAGCGCGGCCCCCCATGCTGCTCACCACTCCCTCAGGAGATGGGTCAAATGCGGAGAACGAATTTCGCCCCACTTAGGTGGGTGTGACAATCAGTGGTACTTTTTGAAAAAATGTCAGCCTCTTACACAGAAGAACCAATATCTTGGTCAGAATGACCCATTTGTATCGGCCCAATCACCAATATATATTGGTTGAAAACACCTACCATTCTTGAGTGGTTGTTTTAACCAAAGGATCTGTCAGACACATAACTACCAACTAGATTGGTCAAATTTAACCTTTTTTTTTAGGTCAATTTGACCATTCCGTTTTTAGGGTGCAAACAATAATGTCTCATCATATATCGTGTGATGAAAAATGTATCAATAAAAGCACAATGTTGCCAATGCCCAAGCTCGATTTGGATATTTAATTATCTTGAGCCTTGTTCAACTATAATTATAAATTAACTGGAATCACTGACCAATTTTTTTGTTAACCAATTGTCCCTTTAAAAGTCAAACATAATCAGTTGACTTCTAATGTGTTAATCTCAAAACAACTTTCCCATTAGAAATAATAAGGCAATTAATGTACAGGTAATTATTAATATTTTAGTACAATCAGATATTACCCACTATATAATGAGACTAAATTGAAGTTGAAATTTGATGACATTTGACATTGTATTTGCATAGCAATAGAATCACCTGGTTTTCTTTGATAGATATTGCTGGAATGAATTAGTAAGTCTTGTCTGCCTGTCAACAGGCATCACAGTGCTCAAGACTAACTTCTTCTTCTTCTTTTTTTTTTTTTTTACTAAGAGCGTAGTGGCCCCTAACCTGAAATATTAGGGGCACGAGTACTGTAAATTAACTTGCAACATAAATAACCATCCCACTCATTCTCACTGTATTACATAGAAATGCATTTGGTTGTGAAATGTTTTGACAATCTTGTGTGGTCATTTTCATACTAGTCAGTAGCCGTAATGCTTTCAGCGAAATGTTATTTTAAAGGGGAAGTCATAATTCTACAGACCGTGGAAGCAATGTGATCAAGTATATTCAGCCTTAATAACTGACGCACTAACGTGGTTGTCTGGCTTGTTTATAAATTGATATCAGTGTTGGCTCACTAAGGTCAAATCTTTGCACAATTTCACAATAAGGGTCGATGGAGCCGGCCAAGTTGATAAAGACTCCCATGTGGTTAGGATCAGCCAATAACACAAATGTAGGTTGGACACTGATGGAGTTCTGTGATAAGGAGGGTCACAGAGGCCAAAGTGACCGTCCATAAGACCGTAGGCGAGAATGTGGACGCATGTTGAACTTCAGAAACTGACGCCAGCAGGTTAGACTGACTCAGGAGTCATTTTTGACTTGGCTGTGGGCCTGCAACGGATTTCTGATGCTGACGTTAATCAGATTTGAGTCCACATTTTTAGTTAAACAACTTGCCAGCACAAATCTAAGCATTAAGGGGTCAGTGTCATGTTGTCATGTAAAAAAGCAGGGTGACAGAATAAAAAGTAGAACTGCTTACATTACTTACCATGACAGGTGAGGGGGGCACATGAAGGAGACCACTTTACATTTTCATAATCCATTCAATTGTTTTGTCTGTGTGTAATTTTCAGTGACATTATAAAAGAAACTCATGTTGTCTTTCAAAGAACAATGTATGTAATTAGCGTAGCATTTGATGCCTTACAATGTTCCTTCTCAAACCATGCTCTTGCACCTCCTCATAAATCTGCCCCTCCCCACCCCCTTCCCTGCACCAACACATCTACCCCCACCAACTGTGGGAAAGACATTTTATCAGCGTCTGTCCGTTGTTCTCTGGTGGGGATAGATACAGAGAAGATAGATGAGTGTTTTGACATGGAGAGTGTTAGACAAACACTCTTATCAGGCCCAACACTTTAGACCGACCCCCTGAAACAGTCTCCTGAACCATGGATGAAAATGGCGGAATAAGAAGAGGAGCTGAGGCTGAATTTGGATGTGTTTTCATCAGAGTGATGCACGTGAATGACCATAATGAGAGAGATTTTCTCCTGATGTAGACCTTCAGGTTCAGCAGTGGACATCCAGACCAAAGTTAGGGACGGGCTGTTCACAAATCCTCCGATCTGCTGGAAGTTCTCAAAACTGCAGACCACTCCCACAGCCCACTATCTGTCTGGGATACACTAGGCTCTGACCGCAGCTGTCACTGCCATCCTTCTACAGTTATCACACAGAGGAAATACACAAAAAGAAGCTGCTGAACTGAGCCAGAAGTGAAACTGCTCAGTTGCTATCAAACGCCCTCTGCTGATGAGCCACGCACAGTTTGGCCGCTGTGCTGCCGCTGTTACTGGGTTCAGGTCAAGTTCAAGTCAAATTGCAGTAATTGTTTCTCGACACCCCTCATTGTGCTCCTCGTTTTTTAGTTTTTTTTTTTTTTTTTATGGGGATGTTTCCTGTACTTTAGCAACTCACAGATTTTATGTTCAAAGCATTCATTTCATAATAAATGCAATCATTAAAACTCCCACAAGTTTGTTTCAAAAACTGTGCATTGAAACTAAAACACAATGCAAATGCTCCTAAATGTCTTTAAATATGGTTATCGTGTAACTTTGAATATGTGTTTTTTTCTTTACTGACAAATGGGAATATTTGGTGCTAATTGTAATGCTAATGTTCTTCTAATCCCGTGACAGATGAACTGCAACTCAGTAAAGAAGGCGGCGACAGAAAGGTCGTCGCTCGCAGGGAGCTCCTTGCAGACACAATTTGGGGACCCTACCCTGGAAGCCTCCAGTCAGACGGCAGCGCAGAAGAGGGGACATCAGAGGTGAGGACTGATCAGAATTCAGTACAAACAGAAATCTTACAGTGAATTACACTGACAATTGGAAATGGATGCAATTAATATTAGTGTTATAAAATCAAAAGGCCCTTGGAACCTGGACACAATCCAGCATGTGGCGGTTCAACTTTTAATTGCCTGATCTTCAGTATTTGTTTCCATTTCTTATTAAGTCTTGAAGGATAACAAATTGAAATTGAAGAATGAATTAGTTCCAGGGACTCAAAAGTTTTCTAATATAAAACCTTAAAATACTCTACAGGTTGAAGTTACATTCAAGCATAGTTTGTTGCCGCTTAAGTGCAAAAACAAGGCATAAGTGTAAGTAACTTTTCGTAAAACCCGTCAATAATACTCAGAAGCCACAATATTAAAAACAAGTGCTGGGCATAGTTTATTTATATTAATCTAGATTAATCTCACTCTAATTCTGGAGTTAATCTAGATTAATCTAGATTAAAATGCATTTGGATTTTGATGAAGGCAGTACATGTTCCCGAAATAATGACAACTTGCTGATGATAAATCTTTTACTTTGTAAAAGACTAATAAAGTTAGGCCAGAATGCACATGAGCAGTCTAATTAACAATATCAATCAAGTCTGTCTGGCATGACGGGAGGCAATGAGACGAGTCCAGGGATGGAGTGACACAAAAAAAATTGGGCATGCCGTCCTGGCCCGCCCCGACTCCTGACCACACCTGGCTACCACGTAGCTCTGCCACCGATGTTGATTGGTTCAATTTGCTATCTATATTGCAGATTGATTAACGGGTAGATTTAGTCTAAATTGTGGGCCGGTCTGTTGGGTAAAATTAAAAAATGATCATTAAATAGCACCACGTTGATCCCAAAAGACGCTGGTCCACCGGGCATGTGCCCTGTTTGCCAGATGGCCAGTCCAACACTAGACCAATCTTTATTTTAAACAGGGATGTGATTTTTCCGCTAATTCGCGGAATTCCGCTTTTTTTATCTCCCCCCCCAAAAAAAAAAAAATCCGATTATTATTTTTTTTTTTTTGTATTTCATTGTGTATGCACATGACTCCGACAGATAACATCTTCTGCTATAACAAAGACATTTGTGGTATGCTCGAATATGAGTTACTTTTCATTTGGTCATGATACAATTATTTGTTCATGAAATTTGAACTCTTCAACATTATTTATGTGTTAACTTAGTAATCACATTAGTTAGATATGATGATATTCTCAGTGATAGTTTTTAAAAGCAAAGGCAGTCCAATGTTTTTGATTGTGACTGATTTTGAGTTGACTAAAACTGCCATTTTATATGGGATAGTTCAATATACATTGAAAATTTATGCTGTTGTTTTGTCTATTTCTTTGTCATGTGAGTGCATTGAAAGTACTTAAAAACACGGAAAACCCATGAGCTCCGGGGGGCTTCGCCCCCCTTGTCCCCCCACCAGGGCACTGCCCTGGACCTAGCTGGGTGCCAGCGGCCCCCAGACCCCCGGCTAAATTTTCAGATAATTTCACTTTGGTCAAATCACATCCCTGTTTAAATCAAACTGGGTTGTACATCTTTCGGTCTCTGTTGCGCGCTTCTCTTTATGCTCTGCCCCTCGACCAGGCATCACATGGAATTTATTAGATATTTATTGACTTTGTTTTAGCACACAAGGCATTACAATGTACACATACAATATATCCATATGCTTATTGTTTAAATTATTGGTGGGTAACAAAAAATAATTTAAAAGTACTGGTCTGGACCAGTAGACCAATACTCTTAGGTGAAGTAGAAGAGGAGTGGTTTTCATTTGAAAGGTGAAAGGTCAGAGCTCAGATGCCAGGATACAAAGAGTATTTATTGTATTAGTGGTTTGGCAGTGGTTGGAAAAAAAGCTGATTAATTGTGGATGTGTGCGTGCATGTGTGTGGGACCGGATGGAGCCCTATCAGCGTCTGTTATTTTGCATCACATGCAAGTCCATCTAATCATATGATGCTGATGCTGGGTGAGGCTTCCTGGTGCGGGGTGCAAACGGTTAAACCAACTGGTCAGTCAGGCTGTGCCTAGTTGACTCTTTGACTGAGGCTTCCTCCAGTTGAAGCCGGTCATTTACCTCTCCTCCCTTCCTTCCCCAGACATCCGCCTGTCTTTTATCTCCGCGTGGCGCCATCCTCCTGGACAGCAAACCCCAGTGATTGATTTCTGTTTGATAGGCTCTCATTTCTAAGATTTTGTTTATTATCTGCAGATAAAGTGTGTGCGCACGTGCATTCGGCTAAGCAGGCGACCATTTGATCACCCATCACTGTTTGTTCTTCTCCCTTCATTTGTAAAACTGTCCTGTTTGTCCTTGAAAGCATGTATTCATACGATAAGTATTTAATACTCGCGCTCTCTCCTCTACCTCATTTTATGCTCCCCATTCTATCCTCATCTCCTCACGTCCTACGTAGTGGACTGAAGGAGTGAGGAGTCGGCCCTTCAGTATCTACGGAAGATAGTAGTCGTAATCTCACATTCCTGCGTTTTTTTCCCTTTCACTCTAGATCCTCCCTCTCCTCTGACTATCCCTCCATCCCTCCCTGGGTCAGCAGGGGTCATGGCTATACAGGGAAAGAGAGATGTGCGCACATGAGCACCAACCTGAGAAATGACAATCTTTCATTCAGTTTGTTACGGTAGAGCTCTAGAATTGTGCGGAATGTATTCCAAGACACTGGTCTACTACTGAGTTGGTGTCATTTTCCCCCGTCATTTAATATATATATATATATATATATATATACAGACGCTCCCCAACTTACGAACGAGTTACGTTCCGAGCGATGGTTCGTAAGGTGAATTCGTTTGTAAGTTGCTTCAGTGCTATATTTTGTATTATAATTTATGTTTAAAGAGAATACGTGCAGTACTGTACTACGTATGTTAGAGAGAGAGAGCGAGAGACACACACAGTATGTACATGTACGTAATAAGATAAATAAAATGAAGTTTAACTTACTTTTGGAAGATGTACTCGATGCTTAAGGAGATGATGGAGGAGGATTTTATATCATGAGAGGTTCTTCGTCGTCGCTGGAATGGGCTTCAAAAGTTACTTCCTCCTCCGTAACTTCAATGTAGGAAGAAGTTGAGGGTCGCGGAGAAGAAGATGAGGGTTGATGAGTATCTTCCTTGGAGGATTTACTAGAAACTGGCCGAAAGAAGCGATCTAACGACGATTGGACAGTTTTCTTCTTTTTTCATCATAAATGATGCGGTAGCACTGTATGGCATCATTCAATTGATTTGCAACCTTTGTGCAACGTTCAATATTTGGGTCTTGCTGCTCGAAGAGTGCGATGGCTTCTTCATGGGGACAGGCGTTTCTTCCTCCTCCTCCTCGACACGTTGCTGAGCCTGGGTGAGCTCTCACAGCGCCAAGCGTCGGTATTAGCGGCGGAAAGAAGCACTACTCGGAAAAAGGCGCGCATACAAAATCTAACTTACAGCATCTCTTTCCGAACATTTTTCGACATTACTGTACGCGCAGACATGTTCGTATGTACCGTTGTTCGTAACTCGAATGTTCGTAAGTAGGGGAGCGTCTGTATATATAGTGCTCAGCATAAATGAGTACACGCCCTACGAAAACTAACACTTCAAACAATATGTCACTGAATTTAAAAACAATTTTCAAAATATTGACAAGACTAAAATTGTATAACATCTGTTTAACTTCTAACATAAAAGTAAGGTTAATAATATACATTAGAGAACAGAATTTTCAGTTTTATTCAAATGCAAAATTGAGTATACCCCACTGAAAGTCACTGGAGCAAAGCTCATGAAGCCTACAAACGTCTACAGCTGAGTCTAATTATGGGTGTTACTTAAAGAAAACACTTTCCCATTTTATGCTGTTAGCAATGAGAAAGAGAGAGAAATGTCACATGACCTGAGAAAGAAAATAATTTCTTTGAACAACAAAAGCGATGGCTACAAGAAGATCAGCAAAGCTTTATTTATCAGTCAGAATACTGTCAGTTTCAAACACACATCGAAGGCCACTGTTTGATTTCTGAAGAAGAACCAGGTGAAAGTGGTTCCGTGGCCAAGTATGTCTCCTAATCTGAACCCAATTGAACACCTTTGGGGAATTCTAAAGAAAAAAAAAAGTTGAGCATCCCTCTCCATCCAGGATCCAGTCTCTAAAAGAGATCATTCTTGAAGAATGGAAAAAGATTGATGCAACAAAATGTTGCCAGCTTGTTCATTCCATGCCTAGAAGCTGTGCTGTAATTAACTCATTCACTGCCATTGACGGCTATTGACGTCAAAGATTCATTTCAACTATTTCTATTAGTTTAACTTCTTTTTACACTTTTGTTAACAAGAGTATGTAAACCTAGATTTTTTTTTACTGTACATTTAGAACAGGTATACATTTTGTGATTAATAATAATTGTGAGTTATCTACTGTAGTCATGTGATTAATTACGAATAAAAATTGTAATCGCCTGACGCCCCTAATTTTTAATAGTCTTTTCTTATTTATTTTTTTTAATTACGTCCGGCGATTAAATGTTTTTAATTGTAATTAATCGCATGACTTCACTAACTCATGATTAATCACAAATTTTATATCTGTTCAAAATGTACAATAAAAACATGTTTTCTAGGTTTTCATACTTTTGTTAACAAAAGTGGAATTTTTTTTATACTAATAGAAATAGTTAAAAAAAAATAAAAAATTTACGTCTATAGCCGTCAATGGCAGTGAATGAGTTAAAAATCGTGGAGGCCATACAAAGTACTAAATTTATAAAAAAATGTTGTGGGCTGTACTCATTTTTGCATCACCCCTATTTGAGTAAAACTGAAAAATGTGTAATCAAATTTTACATTTTTTAACATTACTTCCATGTTTTAAGTTAACCAGATGTACATTAAACTTGGTCTTGCCAACATTCTAGAAATTCTTTTTGTGTTCATTGAGATATTGTTTAAAATGTTACTTTTCAAAGGGGGTGTACTCATTTACGCTCTGTGTGTATATATATATATATATATATATATATATATATATATTTATATATGCGTCGCTACAGTAGAGGCTTTCCAAATAAGGAGCAGTCGTTAATCGAGCGTTAAAAAAAAATTGTGCTCTTTGTGAACTGACAAATACTGCGAGAATTCATCTTGCTGGCAAGGTTAATTCGTGGTAGGAACATAGACAATGTAAAACAGTTCAGATGGGAAGCCAATCCTGTATGTGTGTGTGTGTGTGTGTGTTTTAGTTATATACTCTTGAATTTGTTTTTCTAGTGCAAGATTTTCAATGTAGCTCAATAGTCATACTTTGATGATGTACCTGTACTGTCCAGCATCCTGTTTTGGAATTGCTTTCAATATCCTCTCATATTATAATCTGAAACATTTTTGCCTTACAGTCTCCTCGCCTATTTGTTTTTAATTCTATTTATTATATTCTACCTGTCTCCTTATTGCTCAGTTAAACCTCCAGGCCCTGCCCCCCATTTCTCGAAGAGATTGGCATGATGCCCCTTCTGGCATTGCTCTTCCTCTCTCAACTTATCCCTCAACAAATTTACTTGGTATTTGGCCCAGCCAGATAACCTATCAGTTTAGTAGGAGGTCTACTTAGCCACACTACCCCAAGAATTTTGTGTGCGCAGCAATATATTTAAGTTCAAGTACAGATGCTGCACCCAGATAGATATGACTTACTTCTTATCTAAATAAATAAATGTAAACATATATGGATTGTCTGCTGTTTGTGGGAGTTGGTGTTTCGCAACCGCTATATGTGCTTGTTATCATGTGGGTAGCAGTGAGCTTGTCAGTTGTGAGGAACAGATCTCCTTCATTAGATTAGCAATGTGTTAACTGGCCTGTGTCATATGGAAATCCTCCCATTTGCATCTCTTGAGAAAAAGGCGTAAAACCATTTATCTATTTAAACATATTCTAGCTGATATGGCCGGCGGAGTTTAGAACAGGGCTATGATAATGTTTACTGATCGACTGATCACATGGCTGCTGATTCCTCCCGTTTTTGGTTGAGTGAGCAACCAGGTCCTCCTCGGCAAGACTCCCATGGCAACCCCACAGTGAGCTCATCGCAGCCACTCATCTGATTGGATCATATATAACAAATCTGATATTAAATCGTCCCTTGTTTGATTGGATCCTGCTTTAATTAACTGATAGTACAGATGCATGTCATTGGACCAAAGTTTCAGCTTTGTTTTGAATTTGTATCGGGGATGAATTACAGTCCTGGCGAAGGGATCCAAGAGTTTTGCGCAGAAATGCATCCGTTCATTCTTCAGTTGACAGACGTTCAAAGCAAAGTCTCCAAACAGCCATTTACAACATCATTCCTATTGTTCTCTCTCCTTCAGCGCTTCCCAGAGGCTCGCGCAAGCCCAATCCCGTCTTTCTTGGAAAGGGAGCCTCAAGGCACGATCCTAGAAGGAGCAGAGTAGCGGAGTTCAAAACGTTATCACGCGCAAACGTCTTTTCATCATGTTTTAGAAACAAGCGTTTGCACTAATCCCTCAATAATCTCTCCAGGAGAACTTGGGCGATAAGGCGCGCCACCCACGGCTTTTCAAACACTTTTGGGGTAGTCACTTCCCACTCTCTATCTCTGCTTCCCTCTACCTCCTCTATTTTCCCCTCATCCCTCCACTTCTTCATCATCACGTCCTCTTCTGGAAGGACGAGTGAAGGTGATCACCTCCTTATCCTCCCAAGAGCGGTCTTCTTTCTTTCTCTTTTTTTCATCCGAGCCAATTTGTTTATGTCCTGATTTCCATCTTTGCGTTTATCTGGACTCATCAGCGGTTTTTCCTCTCTAGCCGTCTGTCTCCTCCGCCCATCAAATTAGAATGTTAATTAAAATTATGCTTCTTCATAAGATGACAAATTGATGTTTATGGTGAGACACCTTCTGTGATGCCCCCCAGAAGAGATGCACGAGTTCGATTCTTTGCATCTAAAGTATTAATCACGCTTTATTTTCAAAGTTTCGTCCTTGTCTATGTCACTCTCAGGTATGTTCATACTTTTATCTAATGAAACCGAAAATGGTTTGTTTGCCTTTTGGCTTGTGGCTCAAAGAAACTTCGAGAGCATTAACTCTTTGACTGCCAAAAACGTTAAATAATGTTTAGTAAAATCCTATGGAGGAGTGCCAAAGACGTTAAAAGACGTTTGTTTCAAAACAGAGGTGAAACTAACCATTTTCTATTGTTGATTACTGAAAAACGGAATAAGGTAGAAACAAACTTTTTTTTCTGATGAAAGATGAGAGTCCAATCTTTGATTTGGTAGTATGTGTGTTTCCATAGTCCAAACACATACTTTTCTATGGACCTTGAAAGATCAGTCCAAATGCTTAAAATCGGGTGGCACTGGGGACAACCCGTTTCTGAAAACGTCTGGCAGTCAAAGAGTTAAAATGTTGCAATAAAAAGATGTGCTGCTTTTCCCAAAATCTTGGGACTTTGGCAACAGAGGAGCCTATTACCCTGAGAGAGGAAAGGTGAGATGGCAATGATTGGACAGAGGAGAGAGAAAACATCTGTAGAAGATAAAACCGCTCCTACTCTCCGCAGTCAGCCAGCCACACCAGGGAGAAACAGAAGAAACCGAAGAGAAAGAAAGGAAAGGGTCTATTATCACTTGAAGAGGTACAACGTGTGAAAGAATTAACGTTGGGGGAAATGTGATGTAAATGTAAAAGAGGGAGATTATTCAGATTGCTGCAATGACTGACTGGTATCTGCATCACACTGTCATGTGCATCGTCTCCTTCCATAGTGGAGGAGGAAGGTGTTAAGGAGTTAAGCCTGCCTCCTCCATTTTCTATATCTGAGCTTCATCTTAGCTGTTCAGGAGCTCGCGCTCCAAAAGGGCCTCGTTTTACAATCTCTTGTCAAAGTCCCTATTTAAGCATCTCACATTTATGTTTTTATGTCATCTGCATGCAGCCAATCAAACTTGACTCTTAAGTTTCTCTGTTAAGGGTAAAGTAGAATTTAAGAAGAACTTGTATGTTGCGTGTGTCTCGTGCTGTGTGCAAGGGTAAGCGAGAGAGTGTGTATTTGGATGGGAGAAGCGGTGGTAGGTTTCTGATTTTTATCAGCCTTCCTTTTCTTCTTTGTATTTTTGGAGGATTTCACACAGTGACCTCTTTGTTTGGGACAGTGAGTACACCCCTGTAACCCCCAGGATGGGGAAAGAGGCTATTTCCTGTAGCAAGAGATGGAAGAGGGCAAAAGAGATGGAAGAGAGAGTGATATGATGGAGATGAAGAGGCTGGGGGACGAATGGGGGGGGGGTACAATACATGGAAGAAGGTTTGATAGGGGGGGATAGTGAAACAGAAGATGGGAGGAAGTGGGCAAATCGGATGATTGAGTGATTAGTTTTGTGAAGGGATGAATGAATGAACAATGGTTGCAAAGGTCATGATCGGAGTTGGATTCCCAACTAGAGTGACTCAAAATGATAACGCTGGGAAATAGATCGAGGAAATTACTACTACCCCCAAGGTTTGAATATTAATCAGTTTGTTTTGTAAAAAAAAGAAAACAATAGGGATACATTATTTAGATCAAAACTGTTTCCATGTATTCATTAACTTTCGACCTGTTATCCTGCGCTAGAGTCTTTAAAATGTACCACATATCAGCTTCACTGTGAAATACCTTCACCTAGTCGTCTGCACCTTCGAAAAAATAAGTGATCAATTGATTTACCATTTGTGTTTTGTTTTGTTTTGTTTTAACTGTGTGAGGAAAGATTGTAACAATATATCAATTTGTTCATGCACTAAAGTGATCAACTATTTCCAATGAAATTGTGTCCCCACACTTCAGGTGTGTATCAGAAAATAGTCCTTTATATTTGTTTGTACTGTCACTGGATGACCCTGGAAAATACATTTCATTGCAAGAAAATAGTCAGAGTGCAAGTTGGAAATGAGTTGTAAGAATAAATGCCACAATCACAGGAGTAAACGTTACCTTCGCCAAGGTCATCGACGTGTCCTCAAACCAAGAGTCATGTGCTTATCTGGACTTCTTGATGCTTGTCCAAATTGTTTTGTCTTTAGTCCAGAGCATGTGGCATCCTGAAATCGACTGTAGATGCCTCAGGGTGCAGGGAATGGGCAGCCCTTCTAGACACAGCAAAAGCTTACTTTTCATTATTGGAATTTTTGTGGATGTTTATGATTAAAGTCCACTCCAGCCAAACGTCTTTATCAGGTGTGTATTCAATCACCACGTCTGTCTAAATCAGTAGTTCTTAACCTGGGTTCGATCGCCGAGTCAGTCTTAGCTCTCAGGTGTTCAGTGGAGGTCAAGACGCACACCTGACTCAAATGTTTCGTGATGATACACCCCCCTCAGCCATCATTGGCTGCAGTTGCTGTAAGGAATTTGGTGTGCTGAATAGTCGACTTGTTGCTGTTGCGATGGTACCTCGTGAGATTTCTTTATTATTGTAATCACTTATCCTTACTCATACTGTGTTGTCGAGCAAAAAAAGAAATCGATCGGACGATGTGCAATACGAATAAACATGTATAACGGAATGCATGGCGTTCCACTGGGTTCAATTCTGAAGCCTCTGCTGTTTTCATTGTATCTGCTGCTCCTGGGTTCCATCTTAAGAAAATAGTGGTTGTTTTAAAGTGCTCTATAAATATAGAGTTGAGGGAGTCAGTGAGTGATGGGAGTCAGGTGAAAAGAGCCAGATTCGATGACAAGGCTACTCTCTCTGTTTCCATAACCACCTGTTTCGGGTTTTATGGAAAGTATCAAGTAAACCATTGTGACATACATACACCTTTTTTTTTTACCTGAGCAATACCATTTTGGATTCAGAAAGTTATATCAGTAATGCTTGTTAAAAGATTATGATAAAGTGTTTTAATATTGAGACTTTCAGAGGGACAAATGGGCAATAGAGTAACAATGCAACACTTTGGGGCCTTACTTTCTAAGATTCTAAGAGCCGCTAATTTACACTGTAAAAATGATGGAGGCCGCTGTATTTAAAAGAGGGTTTTGTGCTTTGATGCTTTTCAACAGGGAATACTTGGGGAAGCACTGCTAGCACAAAATTAAGTTTGATATGTTGGAATTGGAAGTGTAAAGGCCTAGATACACCAATCCGACGTCGGGCCTACCCCCTGTGGCATCGGCCCAGACGTTGGCACGTTATGAAGAAAAAATACATAAAAACACACCGCACCGACCCTGACTATTACGTATCTTCAGCGCATGCGTGAGAAATAATTCCCCTCCATACCATCAGCGGCGGTCGTCATTATTCCTAAAGGCAACCGGAAACCTCTTTATGGGGGCGGGAAAGCGTAAACAATTCATACCGATTACTTTTACTAATTACAAACAGTTGTTATACTTCTCTAGTATAAAAGTCGCGTCCCCATGTCATGACATAGTTGGGCTTTCATACTAAGACGTCTCGCAAGAACGCCACCAGCAAATGTTGGTTGGGATGTCACCCTTTTATTGATCTTGACAAACGCCACTGTTGACCGTAGCAGACACCGTAAAAATAGAATACAAATTAAGAGAGGCTAGCAGGAAAAGCCAACGTAACCCGCACGTAACGTCCCTCCCCTCTCGCGAGACCTGCGTTGCGTTTACTAACAGTCGAACATAAAAATGCTCAACAGAAATGGTAACACCGGAACACACAACATACTTTGTTTTTACAATACCTTTGTCGGCAAATAATAATATCATACAATGCCGGTCTCTCTTAAACCAAAGAGACAAAGTCATCTTCCCGATCTTCTGTCCAGACAGACATTGTACGTTCATGCGGAGGGTACAGCAGGGTGATGATGCGCAAAATGAGTGAGGAAAAAAAGGTCCAGGCTTTCTATCAGTACTGTTTATCTGCGTTCGTCACTTTCTCTTCTTGCACTGTGCGCTGATTCGCTAGCTAACAGCCAATTACAGTGATCAAATGCCCCGACGCCGATTCAACATGTCGAATTTGCTGAAAACGCCCCCCGACGTATTCCAACTTGATCTGACTTTACGACAGTCATTTATACACTGATCAGACGGCGCATGCCGTCGGCACAACGCTGTCCGACTCCCGACGGCGGATTGGTGTATTTAGGCCTTTAGTGGAAAAAGCAAACCATCGTATTACTGAGTAATATCATGCCAATCATTTTGGGGGAAGCCAGCAACCGCATGAAAACCACATATTTACTCGACCCTCCTGTTGAATCAGTAAGTGAGGTGAGTGCACAAGGAACATGGCAATGTGAAAAGTAGAAGTGTGTTCAGTTGAGTTCAAGGAAACTTCTCATCCCCGTTTCCGTCATCTTCCAGTTTGGTACAGATTGAGCGAGAAAGGGATAGAGAGCAAGGAGGCATTCTGATAGTGAACAAGAGAATGGAGGAAGAAAATGAAGAAATGAAATCAGCCTGGCATCATTTGCATTCAAGTTTTATCAGCGAAGGAGGAGGGTGTTTTGGGCCCTGATAAGGAGAGGGTGTCGTAGGCAGTGCTGAAGGTGGAGGGGGTGGGGTGGGGGGGGTGGAGAGACGTGCGAGCTTGAGTGTGCTTACAAATGTGATGCATGAATTGACGTTAGTAAGAGAAGGTGGCTTAGAGTTCACAGTCAGTGCGTGTTTACGCCGGCATACAAATTTGAATGTTTGGGCCGTAACAGCGAAGACATGCTATTGGATGGTGAGCATTTTGTGTATGCGGTGGGGCTGTGGGAGCGAGGGGTTAATATCAGACCAAATAATTAGATTCGCTATCGTCTCAGCAGCAGCAGTGCGAGGATCAGGCAGATTAAAGCCAGGCTCAAGGCTAGTTAATATTCATGAGGGAACCAGGGTCCGGGCTTAGACTGCGCCTCAAAGACTCTCCTCCGGCTGATGGGGCTTAAGGCAGCGCTCTCCACCAAGATGGAGCTGTGGCGGAGAGGCCTGACTGATAGATGGAGGGCTGCATTGACAGTTGAAATGACAGCCAAGAAAATGTCTTGGCATTGAATAAATATTCATATCTGTGGGTTTATCGAACATTATAACTTAAATGCCTGGTATGCAATATTAAGGAAATATATGCTGCATCTCTGCAGTTCAACTATCTTGTGTTTCAGTTGTCAGTATAGAATAGTATAGGTCATTTTTTACTCCTTTAACTCTTTGACTGCCAAAAACGTTAAATAACGTTTAGTAAAATCCTATGGAGGAGTGCCAAAGACGTTAAAAGACGTTTGTTTCAAAACAGAGGTGAAACTAACCATTTTCTATTGTTGATTACTCAGAAACGGAATAAGGTAGAAACAAACTTTTTTTTCTGATGAAAGATGAGAGTTCAATCTTTCATTTGGTAGTATGTGTGTTTCCATAGTCCAAACACATAATTTTCTGTGGACCTTGAAAGATCAGTCGAAATGCTTAAATCGGCTGGCACTGGCGACATCCCTTTTCTGAAAACGTCTGGCAGTCAAAGAGTTAATGGGGAAATTCAACACATACTCTCTGTAAAAAGGTATTTAGCATTGAATTGTCCATTATTTACCTTTATGGAGTTCACTTGAGGTTTGGACACCCATTGAAGCCAGTTTTTGACAGCACATGCTACCCTACAAATTGAGTACTTCTGGCTCTTCAGTATTTTTCATTAACTGTATCCCATGTAATACCTGCTAAGGTAGTTTGTTTTGCTCATGCTAATGATGCTAATGCAAGTTAATGTAATGTACTTGATAAGTGGTTGTTTGTCATTACTAAAGTTCAAGGTTATTTTATTTGCTGAAAACTAACGAAATAACTCAAAACTAAAATTCCAAAAACATTTTCGTTAACAAAATAAAAATAAAAAACGAAAATACTTTTTAAAAAGCAAAAACTGACTTGAAATTACATTTTACGTTTACAAAGCTAACTCAAATAAACTATATTTTAATACATGAGCCCTTGAGGTTGATTTTAAATGTTATTTAAGTATATTTATTACGATATTAACCAGAATAAGTACGTTTGAAAGTGTCACACAGAAGTGACGTCATCTAGCAGCAGCCAATAGAAAAACACCTTCAGATAACTCGCTCCTCGGCGACAATAAAGAAATGTGATACTTTTTAAAATTTTAACACGGTGTTTCTTAAATATTGCACACAATACACTTTTTTTTTTTTTTTGCAAACTAATACTGAAGCTAACTAAAACTAAGCATTTTTTAAATAACTAAAACTAATAACAACAAACAGAACCGCCCCGAAAACGAATTCAACTAACAAAAAAACGAAAAACTCAAAATGAAATAAAAACTAATATGAAAATTCCGAAACTATAATAAATCTGCTAAAGTTAAAAAGAATAACCATACTAACTTGGGAGGAATGGCTTTGATGTGTTAATGTTAAGAAAGACATTCGATAATACAACACAAATACATCCTGGGATTGTTGAAAAACTGATGCTCAAACAATTTGCCTTCTCAATAATATGATGGCATTAAACATTCTAGCTATTTCGATCATTCGTTGCTAGACTTTATTGGATACTATTTTATTAGTCCAAAAGAGGACATGACCATTGACAACTATAGGAAACATTCTTGCAAAGATGGACATTCCCAGCAGTAGGCTATACTGATGGACTGCCCGTCACTACGTCACTGACGGACACTCGTTGTGCTGACGAATGACGAGAAACTTAAAATTTAAAAAAAAAAAAAGATGGACTAAGCACTGACGGACGTAGCTTTGTCTGTCAATGTAAACTTTATTTGAATAGTTTTTTTATAGGCTTAAAAATGTAACACTTCCGCAAACAATTAGAATTTTGTCCCCCCAAATCCTAACCTGTTTTTCATGTGTGGCCATTGAGTGACAGGACAGGTAAAAAAAAGCCTTTTCAAGCAGTTCAATGGCCTCTCCATTCTCCTTAACTCATTCACATCTCTCTAGGCCTGGTTAATTACACGCGCGCACAAAGTAGGATCTGACCCTACGCCTCTAATTCCCATTATCTTGCTGGAAACAATGTCTGCGAATCTGTAGCTATTCGTGTAAAATGTTAACCCTGATACCAATTTCTACTGTAATAACCTTATGTCTTCATTTGTTTGCATGTACTGTACAAATGATGAACGCCGTCATTCAATCAACTTAGAGATAAGCAGTCATCGCGTTGAGATTTTTACTTCTCGATTTAAGTTCATTAGAAGCTCAATTTGTTGCTTTTTATGCGTGTGTATGGCTTTGTGTTTGTTTTTCCCTCTGGCGTGCTACTGAGCTCTCCCAATTGCCCTATCATGGTGAATTCCAAAGTTGTGGCCATGATGAATTAGTCTGAAACAAATTAGAAGTACTTACGACTCAGACGGCTCCAGCATTGGGTTACAAATTAAAACAAAAGCGGTCGTATCGTCCCATCAGCTTCAATTCCCCGTGAAATACAATACGCTCGGCCTCCAACTCGATTGGAGAACAGAATGAGAAGCTTCTTCCACTCTTCCCGCTCTTCTTCCCATCCCAAACAATCCCACGCATAATTTTCATCTTTGTCAGGTGTTTCAGTTCGACATGTCTTATGTTTTTCTTATCACTGTTATTTCACAACATGTACACAAGACTTTTATATCAGGGTTTAAGCTTGCAACAGGTTTAGGAATCTAGGCCTTTTCCGCTACATTTGAGACAAATAAACATCTTCATATTACTAGGAGATTCATTTTCACTCATACCCTAAAAACTTTAAATGCACTGGTTACTTAGAAATCGCATCTAGCTTATAAATATAACATAAGTAATCGAAAGTTGTATTAATTGCACACAAGGGAACCAAATTTCCAATCTAAAAAGTTTTAAATGTATATGATTAAAAAAATATATTGTCATCCTTTCATCAGAATGTGTCTATGATGAAACAAAATAAGACTCTCCTGCTATTTCTTGTGACATAATGTTGAAGCAATGCTACCCCCAACTGGCTATTAAACATCACTGCAAGTACCACCTATTTATGAATGAATGCACTGGCCCGCTGCATTGATAAAAAAAAGGTGCATTATTATACTATCATGTCTGCAAGAGCTTGTCTGTTACAAGCATAGCTGCTGAGTTCCAATTCATCCACAAGGATCAGCAAAAGTGATATTGATTTTAAGAGCCTATGACTGTCCATGGCACTTTTCAATTTGTGGATTAAGTGGTGAGCTCCAAAGTAATTTTTATTTTTTTATTTTTTTTTTAACTGGGTACCAAATCCTCGGTAGTACCACTGACAGGGATCGATCATATCATGACGATGATGACGGATAGCGGAATGGTTCCTTTTTGTCTTCCTTTTGTATCTGACTTTCTGTTCCTCAGATCTCAGCATTTTTCATTCGTCTCCCAATCTCTCTTTATTGTTTTGTTCAGCTTCTATTTCCTCACTGTGGGAATAATTCAATGACTAATGCTTTTGGTATTGCTGTATGTCCTGCTTTACGGGCATCTTTTATCCATTTTATAGTCGTTTGTTAGGCATGATCAATTACTGGCTACTGTATATGTGCAAATCTGGCAATATATAAATAATTAATAATCAACTATGCATCTGTTTTTATATAGAATTCCAATTGGACCTTGGTGTGTGATAATCCAGATTGTTGGTTGACCTGTCTTTCATTGACCACTAACCCATCAGAGGCCAACTGTACGATCTACAGCCAAGGTGAGACTGTACCCACTCATAGAAGCTTTTGACTCACTAGAGCTCCACTGCATGCCATATACAGGGATGTGATTTTTCCACTATCTCGCGGAATTCCGCTTTTTTTATCTCCCCCCCCAAAAAAAAAAATCCGATTTTTTTTTTTTTTTTTTTTTTTTTAGTAGTTCATTGTGTATGCACATGACTCCGACAGATAACATCTTCTGCTATAACAAAGACATTTGTGGTATGCTCTAATATGAGTTACTTTTCATTTGGTCATGATACAATTATTTGTTCATGAAATTTGAACTCTTCAACATTATTTATGTGTTAACTTAGTAATCACATTAGTTAGATATGATGATATTCTCAGTGATAGTTTTTAAAAGCAAAGGCAGTCCAATGTTTTTGAATGTGACTGATTTTGAGTTGACTAAAACTTTTATATGGGATAGTTCAATATACATTGAAAATTTATGCTGTTGTTTTGTCTATTTCTTTGTCATGTGAGTGCATTGAAAGTACTTAAAAACACGGAAAACCCATGAGCTCCGGGGGGCTTTGCCCCCCATGTCCCCCAACCAGGGCACTGCCCTGGACCTAGCTGGGTGCCAGCGGCCCCCAGAGCCCCGGCTAAATTTTCAGATAATTTCACTTTGGTCAAATCACATCCCTGCATATATCAAAGTGGAAGTTGAGTCAAAAATGTTCTTTAAAATAACATGGCCAGTCCAAACACGACATTGTAGTTAACATTACTTTTGTGGAACATGAGTTAAAGGGGACGTCAAACCCCCCCAAAAATTCTTGACAATAATATGTTCTATGCAGCCCCACTAGTAAATACAGTATTCGGGTTAATATTGCATTAGTGGAATATGAGTTGAGCAGCAAAATCCAGCAGTTTTTATCAGTATCAGAAGGCGGCCATTTTACAACTTGCTGTCGAGTGAAAATGGCATCACAGTTGCTCAGGTCTCTGGTAACAACCAATCACAGCTCAGCTTCAGGAAGCAGGTGAGCTGTGATTGGTTGCCGACTGAGTCTTGGGCAAGTGGCAAAATAACCGCCGCCTGAGATGGATAAAAACGGCTGGATTTTGCTTCATAACTCATATTCCACAAATGTGATAGACTAGTGAGGTCACATATATATTTGTATCCATCTCAAGGGGCAGCCATTTTGCCACTTGCTGTCAACTGAAAATGACATCACAGACTGTCAAAGCTCACCTGAGCAACTGTGATGCCATTTTAAGTTGGCAAGTAGCAAAATGGCCGCCCCCTGAAATGTTTAGACTAGTGAGGGCGCAAAGAACATGTTGCAAAGGTAATTTTTTAACATGACTTTAATGGGAACAATAAATACAAATGATAAGATGTCACAGTTATTTACTCTTACGTCCTGACTGTGTGTTTTCAGGTGAAGAGTTATTCTGTAAGGTGACCAGTGACATTTTTGTAGCAGAACGCCTCCTGGCCTCTACACTGCTTCCTCCAAAACCTTCCTCCCCTGTCGCCAGGGGTTCACCTCTCCTCAACATAGTCACTCCTAAAACATCTGTGGTAAAAGAGGAGCCTCTGTATCCTGCAGCCCTCCACACAGAGATCCAGCTCCTCCCACAGCAAGCGGGCATGGCTGCAATCTTGGCTACTGCTGTTGTCAATAGTGAGTGTCATTTTAATGCCATTAAGATATTACAATTCGAATTGCGCTACCTTTTTTAGAATTTTTATCTCATTCTATTCTTACACATTCTGCAATAGGCATATTTAACGGTTTTTTTTTTTTTTTCAAGTACCTGTAGTGATATTCACTTTAGCCACATGGTGGCGTTGCGGGTCCAGTATCAGTTTAGGCAGTTAAGTTTGACATTAGTACTTACTTGCCTTTGCATAGTATATTCGTAGCTAAACTTAACTTTATAGAAATTCTCTTAGACGATTACACATCCAGCAACTGCTGCAAATAAGACATTTCATAGGCATTTTTAAGCAACTCAACGGAATGCATGTTGCTGTGTCTGTGTTCAGAGGACATTTTCCCGTGCAAAGACTGCGGGATTTGGTACAGAAGTGAAAGGAACCTGCAAGCCCACCTCATGTACTACTGCGCCAGCCGACAGAAACAGCCGGCCGCAGCCTCGTCCCCACCACAAGACAAACCCAAGGAGTCCTATCCCAATGAACGCATCTGCCCCTTTCCTCAGTGTAACAAGAGTTGCCCGAGCGCAAGTTCACTGGAGATTCACATGCGCACACATAGCGGTGAGAACAAAACAGAGACTTGTCATCCACGAGGAGTTAAGCTCAGCAACAATTTTGTCCGGCTGACTCATTTTACGTTCCTGTTCTCTCTCACAGGTGAGCGCCCATTTGTCTGTCTCATCTGCCTGTCTGCCTTCACCACAAAAGCGAACTGTGAGCGCCATTTGAAGGTCCACACCGACACGCTGAACGGGGTGTGCCATGGCTGTGGATTTGTCTCGACCACGAGGGATATTCTCTACAGCCATTTGGTTACGAGCCACATGGTTTGCCAGCCTGGATCTCGCAGTGAGGTCTACTCTCCAGGGCCAGGCCTGCCGAAATTGCCCTTGTCCACAGGTCAGTCACACGATTGTTGGAAAAATCTCACAAACAGTACCTCATGGACTTGTAAGATCTGATGTGTAATGTCTTAGGACCATTATGACGAATACGGTCATATGAAGAAATTTCAACCATTGTTAGAATCAATCATTAACGGTATTTTATTTTCTGTTGTGAAGTGAAAAGCCTAGCAAACATATACATTGTGTCAGAGTTGCTTTAGCAATAGTGATTTGCAACATCTTCACTAATAAAGTCTACCAGTTCGGGCAAAAAAAATATTCTGAGGAAACTTGGTAACTGGTGTGAAAAAGTGTACAGACGCTCCCCACCTTACGAACGAGTTACGTTCCGGACGATCGTTCGGAAGGTGAATTTGTTCGTAAGTTGCTTCAGTGCTATATTTTGTATTATAATTTATGTTTAAAGCCTATATAAGTATATTGAAGGTTTATATAAGTATGTTTAAGGCTTGTACAAGTAACCTGCATTGGTTTGTACTGAAAAAAACTTTTAATAAAATGGAGAGAATACGTACAGTACTGTACTGTACTATGTATGTTAGAGAGAGAGAGCGAGACACACACACACAGTATGTACATGTACGTAATAAGATAAATAAAATGAAGTTTAACTTACTTTTGGAAGATGTACTCGATGCTTAAGGAGATGATGGAGGAGGAGGAAGAGAAGGATTTTATATCATGAGAGATTCTTCGTCGTCGCTGGAATCGGCTTCAAAAGTTATTTCCTGCTTCATGGGGACCGGCGTTTTCTTCCTCCTCCTCCTCCTCGCCACGTTGCTCAGCCTCCAATGAGCTCTCACAGCGCCAATCGTCGGTATTAGCGGCGGAAAGAAGCACTACGCGCAATACAAAATCTAACTTACAGCATTTCTTTCCAAACATTTTTCGACATACTGCACGCGCAGAAATGTTCGTATGTACCGTTGTTCGCAACTCGAATGTTCGTAAGTAGGGGAGCGTCTGTATTTCATTTGGTGAATGGCTATGGGAATTTAGCTGAAAATGCACTACAACTCGACCTGGTTTCACCTGGTCTAAAATCTATTATACTTTCTGTAACCAAATTGTGAGGTTTGCCTGGGGCATGCAAACACGCTAAACTAGACTAGGCTGCGGCGCAAAAATGAAGATGTGCATGGGCTCCTGTCTACAAAAATAGGGCCCTCAGTTAAAAAAAATATTGGTGACCTATGCCCTAGATTATGCTAGAAGTAACCAGGATCCCTTAAAATGGCATGAGATTGTAGCTATCAGGTTCATACAGTACATAAATAAATAAAAAAAATTCTGATTGATATCTTAATTAAAAATATTTGTATTATTAAACAATTAATGAATAACAAATTAATTACTTAATCCAAAACTCTATTTCAAGTTACCCATTTAAAAAAAACATCTGCCTCAAATTTGGCAAAGGTACAAAAAGAGTTGAAAAGGGGGGGGGGGGATTAATGAGAGAACATTCGCAGCCCTGCAGCATGTAGTTGCGATTCTCCTACACCTCCTTGGTCAAGAGGCTAATGAGGAGTGTAGCTAAAAATTCCAGGGGCAGAGCAATGGGGTCTTTGAAAAAGACTAACATGGAAGCGTTTCTCTTATATAAATAGTAAAGCCTCAGGTTTAGAGTTATCTGCTTCATTTTTGAATATCCAAGGACACTGTAATAAAAGAAAGAGTGGAGTACTTGTTTGCAACCAGCAGGGACACTCTCCACTAGTGTGCAGTCTCGACAAGAGTAATATCACATCAGCTGTGGGAAGTGCATGCAGACATATCTGTTCAATGTAGCAATGTTGTTAATACAGAGAGGAGATTGATTGTTACATTTCTTCATCAAATGAAGGAAAATTAAGGCCCGCCTCATCTTTATACTCAACAGTTAACTCACTGCCTGCCAGATGTTTTCCGAGCAGAGGTGTGCGTATTCCCAGCTGTTTGAGAGCATTTTGATTGACCCACAGATGTAATAGGTGCTCCGTGACAACATAACCACAGAATCTTCCAGAACAAAGAGTAGACAGACAGTTAAGGTCATGTGACCCCATTCTGCAACTGTACAAAAACACAATGTCGGTTGTAGTAAACGGTCAGATTCCATTTGACAAATAGAAACGTCCACTGCAGTCAATGAGTTAATAAAAGGGGGATAATTAACTCTTTGACTGCCAGACGTTTTCAGAAAAGGGATGCCATGGGTGCCAGCCGATTTAAGCATTTTTGACTGATCTTTCAAGGTCCACAGAAAATTATGTGTTTGGACTATGGAAACACACATACTACCAAATGAAAGATTGGACTCTCATCTTTCATCAGAAAAAAAAGTTTGTTTCTACCTTATTCCGTTTTTCAGTAATCAACAATAGAAAATGGTTAGTTTCACCTCTGTTTTAAAAAAAACGTCTTTTAACGTCTTTGGCACTCCTCCATATGATTTTACTAAACGTTATATAACGTTTTTGGCAGTCAAAGAGTTAACAAACTAATTAAGTGCCTGAATTAACATATTTTCTCTTGATCAGTTCTCAGCCCAGGAGACTCCGGCGTAGTGCTGAAGTGTCAAGTCTGCGGCCACAACTCGGATTCTCCGTCGCAGTTGCAGCAGCATGTACGAACCCACCTGGAAGTGAGAGTCCCTGCTGAAAGGAGCCCCACCCCTCGTCAAAGCACCCCATCATCTGTCGACCAGCTTCAGTCATCTACGCCAGAGGGTGAGCCCCTAGGCTGCGTCCCCAAGTCAGATTCCTCCAGCCCGGGTGCTAACGGGGGCTCCGCAACTCCACGTGGCTGCAGTCCTCCTGATGCCCAAACCGCCACCCTCCAAATCAAAGAAGAACCTCATTCGGAATCTGAGACGGAAGAACGTCAGATGGACTTCAAGGAGGATGGCGAGGAGGCTGATGAGAAAGCAGAGGAGAAGACAAATGAGAAGCAAACTACCAACTCCATTTGTCAGACATCCAATTCTTCAAAGAGTCCTGCCACCACAGCAGTGAAAGCAGAACCAGCCAGTCCTACTCCTGGTTGTAGCCCGAGTCATATAGGTGGTGCTGGCTCAGTTTTCCCTGGTGGGTCGATGTTTTTGCCTCAGTACATGTTTAACCCTGAAACAGCCATTTTGCCTCAGGCCTCCGAGATCCTGGCTAAAATGTCTGAGATGGTTCACAGCCGTCTGAAGCAGGGTCAGACAATGCCCCAGACTAACGCGGCCACCTTCTTCCCCTCTGCACCGACTGACCCCACAGCAACTCCTCCTCTCAAAGGAGCCACCTGCTTTGAGTGTGATATTACATTCAACAATATCAACAATTTCTATGCACACAAGAGGCTTTACTGCTCTAGTAGGCACCACGGAGAAGGTGCAACCTCAGCTTCAGAGCCTGGATCGACAAGAGAAACTTCCCCTGCCACCGTCCCGTCCAGCAAGGCACAAGACTCATCAGCATCTCCCCATGATGTAGCAGTGAGCCGAGCAGCCTCCGCCTCGCCTTCTGAATCCGAACTTGCGGCGGATAGTGGCGCAGCAGAAACCAGGAAAGCGTTGGTGAAGACCGAAAGTCCTACAGGCCGGGAAGGAATATCGTCCTCTTCAGAAGGTGAGGGCGTAGGCGGCAGAGGAGGACGAGCGAGCGAAGGCAGCCAGAGCCCTGCCAGCGGATCTGCTGAAGACCTTGAAGATGACCCCAACAGAACCTTCTGCAAGGCCTGCAACATTCGCTTCAGCCGCCACGAAAACTACACTGTCCACAAACGCTTCTACTGCGCATCGCGGCACGACCCATCCAACCAGCGAGCCACCCACATGGCAAAGGCAACCACCACAGCAGCCTTTCATCCTCAGCCCATTCGAACCCGCAAAAGGAAGAAGATGTATGAAATTCACATGGCGCGGACAGAAGCCTTAGCGGCTGCCGCCGCCGCTGCCACAGTTGCCGCTTCCGCTTCTGCTCCATCTCCTTCTGTCCTCGGCCTGGCGGTGAAACAAGAGGTTTCTCCTTCCAGCCCTGAAGCCGACGGTCCGATTGATCTGAGCAAGAGGCCCCGCCTGAAAGAAGTCCCTCAACACGGCGCCAGCAGTATTCTTCCTGCCTTGCCGCTCACCGACTACCATAAGTGCACCGCCTGCAGCATCAGCTTCAATAGCATTGAGAATTACTTGGCTCATAAAACCTACTATTGCCCTGCCACAACCCTCCAGCAGCACACCTTGCAGCTCCACAGGCTCAAGAGGTCGGCTTCTACCTCTCCCAAAAGCAAATCTCACCAGGAGCGCCAAGATCTTCTCCATCCCGTGGAAGCCAAAGCTCTCCCGGCAGACTGGGTGACCCAGGCGCAAGGCTCGTCAAGCAGTCCTCGCACCTCAGCCTTAACTGCGTCTGATGCCACATCGCCCCCTGATGCGGCCACCCCACGGGCAGGTGCCAAAGGCGTTAGCACGGCTTCTTCTCACATGGTTTGTCCGTATTGTCCCAACAAGCCCATCACATGTGACCTCATGGAGCACTTCAAGACCGTCCATGGCTTGCTTGTATCTATTCAGTCGCCCCAAGAGGCTCAACCTCAGCCAGGCAGCAGAGTTAGTCCCAGCCCAAGCCTTAGTCCGAGAGATGGCAGTAGCCCGTCAAAATTGCTCTCTCGCGTTCACAGAGATAGTATCAATGGGCAGACGTCTCCCTCCTCCCCTCTGATAATTTGCAGTCCATCAGGTGAGGGTCGATCCCCATCGGCGAGTTCACCTCAACCCGTTTCCCCCTCAAGGGCTCCCCCTCTAACTTTGTCACCTGTGCCTGACCAGCGAAGAGAAGCAGTCGGGATGTCCCTCCTTCCAGACAAGACTTCGCCAGCTGTTGCCTCCCACGCCCTCCCCGCACCCCTGCCTGCAGCCACCCCCAGTCCCAAAACCCCCGTCATCTCCCCGATCCAGAACGGTAACGCCCGCTACTGTAGGCTGTGCAATATTAAGTTCAGCAGCCTCTCCACGTTCATAGCTCACAAAAAATACTACTGTTCCTCGCACAGTGCTGAACATGTCAAGTGAGCCTTCATCCTCGTTCTCCTCCTCAATCAGATCCCATGCACCCTTTCTGCTGTTACTCATCGGCAGGGCCTGATGTCCGTTTGCAGAAGTTGCCAGTCATGTTACTCACCGATGATTCCTCTCCCGTTGGTAAGCAACACTTTGAGCTGAGACCCGTATAACGTCTACCTGCGCACTAAAGTGTGCCTCCGTCCCCTAGGTCACTTTCTTGTCCCAAATTGAACACCAACCACTTGTCAATGTTTTGCATCGCGGGACGTTAAAATGTTCCATGTGAACGACCTCATTCTGTCCGAGTTGTTGATAACCGTGGTCGTTACGTTCTGACAGTTGACTAATGATCGTAGAGTAACGACGACGCTGGTTTTGGCAAATCTTCAGTCTTTTCACGTCAGTCCAGACCTAAAGAGAGGAATAATCTCTTGTATGGAAAAGACTTGATCATGTGTAATGTTTTTTCTTATCTGTGCATAGTCTATGATGTCTAAAAAAAAGAATTCTATAATACATTTGGGTTCAACACTGGCTCTTTTACGCTTACTTAGAAGAAGCTATAAGGCATTTTTTGTTAAGAAAAAAAGAAAAAAAACGTGGTATGAAATGTTACTAATTAGTGAAGGATATTTTAAAATTGACATCTTTTCTTTCATGCAATTTTTTTTTTCTCTTCAAATGCAAGGGGGAGACAAATGTGAAATATTTATCTTCTAGTCCTCACTGATTTCACGTCAACAGAAAACTACCTACATATTGTGGAAGAGTATTTTTTATTTGTTATTTGCTTTATTTTCATGCTGTTTGAAGGAACTGTGTGGCTCTGGGTGTGTTGAAGTGGTTTTTTTGTGTCGATATCTAATGTCTTCTCCCTCGAACTACACTGAATTTTTTTTTTCCCCATACTATAATTTTTGTCTTCTGTTATTGTAGTCTATCCGATCGTGACATTAAAAAAAAAAAAGATATTTGATTAATCTACTTGTGGCTTAATAGCACGAGTTGATCCAATTGTCACTTATGACTTCAGATAGTATATTTTACTGTGATAGCAATGAAGTCGCCTTCCAGACCTTAAGCTATACAAGATCAATTGTTTCATTCTGGCTTTATTTTGACCTCAAAGAGCTCACACTTTACTTTTCTCTCTTGTCTTTTATGTGTAATATGAAGTGATATCAACCCAATGCCATTCAATATACATTCGAATGTGTTGTTCATTATAGTGATTGTTTCTGTTGGGGGGAAAAATAATTGTCAAGTCTCATTGCAGCACCTCACGCGCTACAGGAAGCACATCATTATACAATAACTTGTTGGGTGAGAGTCCGCGTGAACCGTTCATTTTATTTGCTATTTGTCATGCACAAGCAGCACTATCACATTGCCGTTGCAGTGCAGATATAGAAGACCTCATTTCATTTCATCAGATCCGAGATAGAATTCTAATTGGAAACGTCAAGAGTGTTGAATTTGATCCATCTCGTAAGCATTTTTTGACCAACATGACTATAAACTATTCAATTGGAGGTGTCTGAAAGCCAATTGTTCTATAATGTTAAAAAAAAAACAAAAAAAAACATTGTAATATTGTACTAATCAGACATTCCAATTTCAAGGAACAACATTAAATGTATGTTTCATGTGTCTGTGCACTTTCATTTTTAGTGCTGAATAAATCTGGTTGCCACTCATTTAAAGTGCAGGTCAACCCCCAAAAAATGATTTACAATAAGATGTTCTATGCAGATCCACCAGTCTAAAAACAGTATTCCGATGAATATTGTCAGGGATGTGATTTTTCCGCTAAATCGCGGAATTCCGCTTTTTTTATGTCCCTCCAAAAAAAAAAAATTCCGATTTTTTTTTTTTGTTTGTTTTGTTTTATAGTTCATTGTGTATGCACATGACTCCAACAGATAACATCTTCTGCTATAACAAAGACATTTGTGGTATGCTCTAATATGAGTTACTTTTCATTTGGTCATGATACAATTATTTGTTCATGAAATTTGAACTCTTCAACATTATTTATGTTAACTTAGTAATCACATGAGTTAGATATGATGATATTCTCAGTGATAGTTTTTAAAAGCAAAGGCAGTCCAATGTTTTTGAATGTGACTGATTTTGAGTTGACTAAAACTGCCATTTTATATGGGATAGTTCAATATACATTGGAAATTTATGCTGTTGTTTTGTCTATTTCTTTGTCATGTGAGTGCATTGAAAGTACTTAAAAAGCATACCTGGACCTAGCTGGGTGCCAGCGGCCCCCAGACCCCCGGCTAAATTTTCAGATAATTTCACTTTGGTCAAATCACATCCCTGATATTGTGTTTGTGGAATATGAGTTAAGCAGCAAAGTCCACCCGTTTTATCCACCTCAGAGGGCAGCCATTTTGCCACTTTCTGACATCACAGTTGCTCAGGGCTCATGGATCAGCTTCAGAAAACAGGTGAACAACTGACAAAATGGCCGCCCCCCCCCCCCTGAGATGGAGAAAAGTGGGTGGAAAGATTGACATGACATGCTTCATTGGGATATGAGGAGGTTTTGATTTAGCCACTTTCGGGTATTTTGCGGATGCTGGGATTTATCTTAATCTCATTAACTCACACCTGCTCGCGTGAAAAACATTATGCCATGTTGTTGTCTGTTTGTATGTGATGTTGAGACTGAAACTGGAGCCCACTTTAATAATTTTCCCACTGGGTTAATTTTCTGTTTTGCTGCATTTCATCCAACACAAGAGTTAAAATATTTCTATAAAGCCCCATCAAACTTCTAAGTGATTTTTTGGCATCTTTTAATCTTATCTACATTAAAATAGATCACAGTTACAGAGAGACAGCTCACACAAAGTAAGAATCTTGTCAGGTTGTGAAGTGCTGGAATTTTATTGGTCTTCGTCCCATTTTATTGCACTGTTTCAAATTTGTTATTTTAGGGATTTTTCCTGTAACTGTATTTATTTTATGCAGCACTTTTCCCTATAAAAAAAAAAAGATACATTGTTGTATTGACCCTACCACTTTATTTTTTCTCAGATGTAAAAAACCACAATGAATGTCAAACCTCTATTTTTTATTTTCATATATTTCATTTCCACTACAAGCTTGTCCAAACTATGCATGGGAAATAAAAGAAAACAAAAGGTTCTGAGACACATTATGGGAATATACCTTTTTTTGATGTCAGCTCCTGTGTGCACTTTTCATTACGAGACGAGTGAGTGGAAGATCTGAAGTCACAGATAAAGAACTTCCCTTTCAAAGAAAGGGTCATCTTGCTGGTGGAGAGACCTTGAATGACTCATCGGCCTCCTTTTAAAATCAAGTGCATGGGTCATAGTCTTCGTAAGAATATTGGCTGTAAGATATTTATTGCTTTTAAATCAATACAAAGAGGCACAGTCACCAGAACAGCTTTATCCTTGGTGCGACTTACTGACATTACTCATTTTTAACCTTAACTCTTTGACTGCCAAAAACGTTAAATAACGTTTAGTAAAATCCTATGGAGTGCCAAAGACGTCAAAAGACGGTTTTTTTTAAACAGAGGTGAAACTAACCATTTTCTATTGTTGATTACTGAAAAACGGAATAAGGTAGAAACAAACTTTTTTTTCTGATGAAAGATGAGAGTCCAATCTTTCATTTGGTAGTATGTGCGTTTCCATAGTCCAAACACATATTTTTCTGTGGACCTTGAAAGATCAGTCAAAAATGCTTAAATCGGCTGGCACCCACGGCATCCCTTTTCTGAAAACGTCTGGCAGTCAAAGAGTTAAATCTCTGCTGTACACCTGCGGAACGCATCGGTTTGTGGAGATATGGTGTAATCGCATGTCATTTACATTTTTAACAAACAATAGCAATTCACACTTTTTTCTGCTCTGACTGGAATCTTTATCGGGACATAAGAAATGTTGTTCGTTGTAAATAGATTTTTGTGTTTTTACAAATGTTGAAAAGCTCTATATAAAACCAAGATATCATTATTAACATTAGTATTTTTTAGCAAGACACATTCAAATGAGCGAAAATGCCTAAGTGATGTGAGGAGATTCCTAACAGGCACATCTCCTGCACACTTGTTTCAAGCAGGTCCATGCACACATTTTCAAGGCAAGGCGCTCAAAAAACTAAAGAAAAAAAAAAAAGCATCCATTATCTAAATCATACAATTAAGGGGGGGGGGGGGTGTAGCACATATTTCACTTGTGTATCTATTTCTGTTACACAGCCCAGTCAATAACTATATATTAACAAATGAGGTGATAGGGGAAGCGAAATACATTTTAGGTGTTTTAGTAGGCTCTTCCTGACATTGTTGTAGTCATATCTTACAATGAAGCCATGGTCCGCAGAGCTTCCGTAGCATCTCATTGTTATTTGTCAAAGGAAGGAAACAAAAAAAGGTCTATCAGCATCATATGTGCGAGCAACACAGTGACGATATATACCAGCTTTGATTCGAAATGGATAGTATGCAAAGGTGCGGGTACAAAACTAATAGCAATGTCTTTCACAACTGTTCCCAAATGGCGGTCGGTTTTAGGGCCCAAAGGCAACACGCCAGACAAGAAAAATGACTGTTAGCCACCTGTATCACACAAAACGGAAACTTGATGTGGACTTTCTCCTGGAACTGAAACAAATGCTTCAAAAATAAAAGGCTTGAAACATTCATCAGGAGTTGTATCAGGGGTACTACCAGTGATGGGGTAACTGCTAGCCGGAATGGTGTTAACTAATCCAACCTCTTTAACTTTTGGGACGGGCTGCTTACGTTCAAGCACGTCGCAGTCAGCTACCATGTGAGCCGTCTGGTGGCAATAAAAACATTGCCTGACTTTTTCAGGTCTGGGGCCAGTTGAGGTTTGGAGTTGGGTTGTTGTCTCGTTTTGGCCAGCCTTTAATGGGGCCGGTTTGCGCTTAAAAGCGTTTTTATGAGTGAGGGAAAATTCATCCGCCAAAACGGTGGCCTGCTGGAGCGCAGAAACTTTCTGTTCATTCATGTACACGAGAATGCGCTCGGAGAGACAGTTTTTTAATTCCTCTAGCAGGACCAGCTCGCGCAAGGCGTTGCTAGCA
The DNA here is from genome assembly GCF_051991255.1 of Vanacampus margaritifer. NCBI lineage: Eukaryota > Metazoa > Chordata > Actinopteri > Syngnathiformes > Syngnathidae > Vanacampus > Vanacampus margaritifer. The sequence goes on along the minus strand of NC_135437.1, from coordinate 23,170,140 downwards.
GAGCACCACCTGTCAAATAGCGCTGACTTCTCTTGAGCAAAATCCACAAAACTCTGAGCAATTGTATTTTTCAAATCCCGAAAACATTGCCTGTAGGTTTCAGGCACTCACTCATAAGATCTCAAAATTGCACCTTTCAGTAAATCATAATTCAGAAATCAACAAAGAAGCACAGGCTTCTAGAGCTTTACCAGTTAAATGGGGGATCTGAGGGTTTGGGGGCCTGGGGGCGGCTGGGGCTGGGTTGGGGTGGATGGCGGGGGCTGTGGACCGGTGGGGTGCCTGGCGGGCCCGGAGTGCCCCGTCCTGCTGCGTTGGGCTGCGGGCGCGGGCCGTGTTGGGGTGGGGGGGGGGGGCGCTCCTGCTCCTGGGTTTGCTCTCCGGGGGTTGTCCCTTGGCGCGGCCGTGGCCTGGGGGGCCCTGAGGTGTTGTGCTTGCTCTGTCCTGGCAGGGGTCACCAGCTCCCCTCTTTGGTGGAGATTTTCATGCATGCCAGATCCATCACACCAGCATCTATCGAAACTCAGACACGATCTGCTTCTTCCTCTGGTCGTTGAATCGGTGGAGGCTGGTGTCTGTGGATCTCACTCTGCTTCATCTATCCTTCCTTCCTTTTCTCAGTCTCTCCTTTGGTCTCTTGAGGTCTCCCCTGATTTGTTGGAATTTAGATGTTTCTGGGGTTGGTAAAGGACTCTGGTTGGTGGCCCGGTGGGTGGTGGGTGGTGTCTGGTCGGTGCTGGATTTCACTTTCCTTTTTTTTTCTTTTGGTCCTTACTCGGGTCTCCTGACGGCCTCACGACTCTTGCTGGATTCTAAAGTGTTCCGTTTAGGTGAACGGTATGGGATCATTTAATAGGTTTTAGGTGAACTAATGAATACACACTCGCACGCACGCACATATGCATACTCACCCACATACAAAATAAAAATGTATTTAAAAAAATAAAATTAAGAAAATAAATAAATAATAAAATAGAGCAATGATGATGACATGTCAAATCGGTTTGAGCTCTCCAGAAGAAGAAAAAAAGCGCCTCTTAAGTGGGCTCAGCCACAAACGCGTCTAAATCAAAAAATCATGATTCTCCCACCACCTCCCACTACTGCACAATTTGAGCACAGCTAACCCCACTTGGCAATCAGCCGGACACCTTGCCGCCATTTGTTACGTGCCAGAGGTTGTTAGGTAAAATGTTAAAAAAAAAAGCCAGGTAGAAAAAACGTGGAGCAGGTGGATGACGAAAAACAGGGCAAATTTATAATGACAAATAAAAGAAAGCTCTCAGAAATAAGCAAAGGCAATAATAGAAGTCCAACACAAGTAAACAAAAGCAGAACTAACGAAAACTGCTGCAGCAAAGTGGGGAGTCCCAGTCCTCTCAGGTGCCGCTCCTTCCTCTTCTTATAGGCGCGAGTTAAATAGCCCCCCAGGTGCGGTCGAATCAGGTATAATTAGCTGGGAAGAGCAGAGGCAAGGCAAACAATTTCGCTGGGACTTGGCCCAGGGCCGTAACAGTGGTGCTGATTTAGATGTTTCCTCATCATGGATGCTCTCTAGCACCACCCCCACCTGATAGATGACAAAGGTCTGCACTCCACAAGCCAGTAGGAGTGTGAAAACACTGATACAATATAATACACACACATACAGACGCTCCCCACCTTACGAACGAGTTACGTTCCGGATGATCGTTCGTAAGGTGAATTTGTTCGTAAGTTGCTTCAGTGCTATATTTTGTATTATAATTTATGTTTAAAGCCTATATAAGTATATTGAAGGTTTATATAAGTATGTTTAAGGCTTGTACAAGTAACCTGCATTGGTTTGTACTGAAAAAAACTTTTAATAAAATGGAGAGAATACGTACAGTACTGTACTGTACTACGTATGTTAGAGAGAGAGAGCGAGAGACACACACAGTATGTACATGTACGTAATAAGATAAATAAAATGAAGTTTAACTTACTTTTGGAAGATGTACTCGATGCTTAAGGAGATGATGGAGGAGGAGCAAGAGGAGGATTTTATATCATGAGAGATTCTTCGTCGTCGCTGGAATCGGCTTCAAAAGTTATTTCCTGCTTCATGGGGACCGGCGTTTTCTTCCTCCTCCTCCTCCTCGCCACGTTGCTAAGCCTCCAATGAGCTCTCACAGCGCCAAGCGTCGGTATGAGCGGCGGAAAGAAGCACTACGCGCAATACAAAATCGAACTTACAGCATTTCTTTCCGAACATTTTTCGACATACTGTACGCGCAGAAATGTTCGTATGTACCGTTGTTCGCAACTCGAATGTTCGTAAGTAGGGGAGCGTCTGTACACGTTATCTATCCTCCAAGTACATATCTGGAAACGTATGAAACTGTATTCACTGTATGTGTTTGCAATGATGAGTTAGAGGTCAAGGAGGTCAACCTGCAGTTGATTTTGGTTTTGGAGTCTACTTAATTTCTCATCTAAAGGCTCGGTTAAGCACAGACACTATTGTTTGCACCATACAACCCAAGATTTGGAATGGAGCAAAAGGTCACAAGAAGTGTAGATTGCCTCTTTTAAAACTCACAAACAAAAATAAGAATCCCTCACCCATTCCCTTTCACGCCCCACCGCCTCCCGACACAAATACACATACTTACAGCGCCCCGGCAGCAAGCTGCCATTGAATTTGGACGATGACTATCGATGACAAAAGTGGTCAAGTGTGACAAGCCAATACCAGCTGTCCACTGACCTGATCGCTGAGGCATGCTGGCAAGTGGATGGATCATACAGCGCAAATGGCAAACATGACAGCTTCTATGTGTGTGCGGTTGTGTACTCTTCACTTGTGTGACACATATTGCTTCAAAATGGAGTATGTGTTATTACAAACACCCTCTTCTGCTGTTGAAATAACTAACAAGATACAACAACATAATTGTCAGTGAACCATGTTGTAGAAGCACAGAAAATCGTTTTTATCTGGATGTACAGTATGTGTAGTTGTAGTAGTATTAACACATTATTATAAAGAAATAATGTGAATTTGCTAGTTAATCTCCATGCAGGCTTTTCACGTACCGTATGGGGTAGATGCCACGGACTTCCGGCTTCCGGGTTTCACACATCGGCGTCGCTTCCGGCCACTGATGGCCGCGTTCCAACACTCGCTCCTCCAACCCCCCAATAAAGGTATTTTTATTGTTTAAATACTGCACTGTACTGTACTGTACTGTAAATGTAAAAAAAACCATAAATAGAAATTAAATTTTCTGTTTTTGAAGCTTGGGAACAAATTAATTGCATTTACATTATTTCCTATAAGAAAAAAATGTTTCGGAGGTTGAACATTTCGGACTTTGAACACTTTGCAGGAACTAATTATGTTCAAACTCCGAGGTACCACTATATATATATATATATATACAACTCCAGAGGAGCCAGTGCCTCACCAGTCATGAAATTTACCACGTCACTGCTCTTACTCAAGAGAGCCTGAGATTGACAGTGTAGTCACTACACTGTCAATCTCAGATTATGTAGAAATATTTTAAAATTTCTGTTGATTCCTTTGATTACTCCTCCATGTCATCATTTTATGCGACGTTTATGAAAGATGACGCGACACATCAATTGTGCCACGTTTAGGAACCATCTTACTATAATCACATTTCTGCTTAATGCTGTTTTAAGTGAGGTTAAAACGCATCAATGAAAAAAAACTGTGAACCATCAAAACGTTTTTTTTTTTTTTTATGTATGTGGCCAAATACATTTCCATGATAAAATTTTAATAAATGTATAAAAAAATAATAATAAATTAATGGGACCTGTAAAGTGTTTTTTTTGGTTTTGGCTGAATCACCATTTTTGGCTGATTTCATCTGTTGAAAAGCCAAACTTTGTCAGCTTTTAAATTGAAATTTTGGATGATTTCCTTACCTACTATTGGAATTTACTTTCCAGTGATCCTTCAACGGTTTGAAGTCAATGATTTTCCCAAGATACTGGTTACTATGGACCTCTGAAAGATTTGTGCGACAACCATTTTTAACAGATTTTTCTCAAAACTTCAACCTAGCAACATTAAAATTGCTTCCGTGTATTGTATAGGAGGGTTGCAATCACGAGATTCTAGCGACGCAAAATTCAACTTGGGGTCAGGAAGTAGGGAACACCGATTGAAAATGATGGAAAGCGTTGGGTGAGCCAGGACGTAGCCGACATGCTCTAAAAATAGTAAAATATGTCGTATATGATCCTTACACTCTGAGGAAAAGAGATTTTTCTGAACTCGTGTCGGATTTGCCTGGTGTGGAGGCAATCAACATCACAAACTACCTTGTCCTCCAGACATCGTACTACACCGCAAGCCAAATGAAGGCGTATAAAAGCCTGGAAACTTACAATTATTTCGTGTGCGGTTGTGTCAGCGAACTCGGATCAAAAGAAGCACTAAATGACTGCCGTCTTGTTTTTGCTCGGGTGAGTAAAAGTGATTCAGAATCATTCTCTTTTCAACTCAAATGTACACAAACGTACCACTGGCGTCAGGCTACAAGCTAGCTGGCTAACTATTACGACTGGTCTTAAACAACTTAAATGGTCAAACAGAGACTCATCAGACATGTATCTACGTTCTTCAATTATGTAGACGTCTTGTGAATAAACCAATGCTTAAGTATAAGTATATATTTCCAACAGTGTGTTATGGCCATCCTGGAAGAAGGACCTCAATTTAAGAACCACTGTGATGGCTAACATAGCTAGCATTGCTAAAAACAAAAACAAAGACACAGCCACCTAGCATGGACACACAAGCTGCAGAACAAATTCCACATAGTAATATCACGGTTAGCTATGTCTCCAATAATATCACACCATTGAGAGTTTTATTCAGCTATATAAGTAGTTTCATTACTGTAGCCTTACCTTTCACGAATTGATCACTATATACGACCGTTGTCCGACTCCGCTCCTCCGGATTTCAGACGAAGGTTTGTAATCCAGGTCTGCCGTCTTCTTTCGGTAATATAAAAAAAAGAATCGCCTTTATGGGTTACTACTCAAGGACCTCAATTTAAGAACCACTGTGATGGCTAACGTAGCTAGCATTGCTAAAAACAAACCGCTTGCCGTAACGTCACATGAAACCCACCTATATGATTTTAAAAGTAATTAAGCGTAGAATTAGAATACAATAACATCTCCATTTTCATATGTTGATCGATGAGGACCAGTTAGCCACTGCCGGTGAGAAATTATAATTGATGTCATTTTTTTAGGATTTTAGCTCCAGCAACTCATCTTTCGCACATGTGAAAAGTGTGATGGAGGAGATGTGCAAATGGACAAACCAAACTGTGTCTCTGTGAATTTAGCAAAATTTAGCAAAATTAGCAACTGCTGTACCAATAAACACTGCATACGTTTTAAAGCATCAAAGCATGAATATATCAGTTAATAGTGTGGGCTAGATGCTGATGCTTTTTTTTTTTCTCATAGCAAGTAGATGATTAGAGGGTTTAATGCTGCAGCCCCAAAACATACAGTGCATAGGAAAATTAATTTGAATTCAAAGAAAAGGTTGCTAATTACCTTTTAGAGTAGAACCTTGGATGCCACATCAAGTGGTAAAACTCAAACAGACTAATCCAAACACTTTTCATGCTTTGACGCAGGCAGCTCTGAGGGTTTTCATTTTCACTCTGAAGGCTGCCTTTTATTTCTTATTTCTTAAAAGCCTCTTGTTAAATGTGGATTTTATATTTGAAAAGGGGATGCTAAGAGTCCATCACAGACGTAAACAAAGGGAAATAAAACAGAAGAAAACACTGAAAAACAGGCAGGAATGTGCAGACCGCAAATGTTGATGGAAAAGGTGACTGAAATTACAATATTGACCAACAAAGTACATGTTTAAGCACTCAAGGAAAAGAATAGAAAGTGCGGTGTAAAAATAAATAAATAAATAAATATTCCATTGTCAGTCAACAAAAACGGCAAAACCAACGGGCAGACGTTGTGACTTTGTGCTCGCCGAGGTTTAATTCTCGGATAGGCTTAGGTTCAATATGGACAGCATTTGAGAAAATGCATTTTGTTTCTCTGCAATAAATACAATTTTACAGGCTGTCTCATATTTAACATCAAAGAGATTAGACTTGACTGGACTGAATAACAAACAAATATCTGTCTCAAAAATGTCATTCTGCAAATTACTTTTTAAATGAAGTCATTAATTATAGTTACTAATCAAATCAAACTGGCGTGTGCCGTTGAGAGATGTTGCATTAAGTTACTTACAACGTGTGGTCTTTGTTGGCAAAACAAAACGTAATAATTAAATGGAGACTCATTACAATGAATTACAAACAGAAACTGTGTACACAAAATGGGGCTGATTTGAATCGCAATTAATTTCATTATTACCATAGTTAACTTGTGATTAAATTAATCACACACTTTAATAATATAATATAAACAACAATATTTTTTCAACCACTTATATATATTATATATAAGCTATATATAGCTACATGAACACGTACAAATGACCATATTCAAATATTGTATATTTTAGTTCACTGATACAGTAATTTCATAGTAATTAATAAAGTTGATTTAAATTAAAATATTATTACGGAGTTAAAACACCTCAAGTGTAATAAAATCACAGGACTCCCAGTATTAGTGGTCAGGATGTCGATGTGTTATGTGTTAAATATTCAATTCGATGATAGACTGCCTGAAGGCTTAAATAATAACCAACCTTTTGGTGCTGTAATCCTTTTGTAAAGTATTGGATACATAAAATTATCAGTACTGTGTAAAAAATGTTAAATGTTTTGTCTTAAGTGTTTCAAAATGTTCACTCAACACTTAATCTTTTTTTTTTTTTTTGCTGTTTACATCATATATTTAAATTCACCTCTGTCAAAGATGGCAAGTATCATGTTTTGACATCTGAGAAAGTAGCTCAGATTTTTATTTTGAAGTCTTCGCTTCAAAGAAAATAATGGAGTAGATGTAACGTGATTTAACATAAAAGGGTGTCGTGCATAAATAATATGCCAGTAACTCATTATCTTGCTTATACAGTACAAACATCTAAAGGCCTAAATCTAAAGAGAAATTCTCAAGTCATGGCTTTTTGTACATTATATGTAACGTCAGTATGTTGACCTTAAGTAGTGCCAAGTGAAGCAAATACAGTTCAGTTAGTCAGTGACCTTGTTTGATGAATGTTGTCGCACCTTTTCCAAACCCCCACGCACATTCATCTTGTTGCCTCGGTGATTTTACATGTGTCCCGCAAATTAATGTTCCAAGTTTGAGACACGTATTTCTCAGATCTGTCTCCTGGTTTTATTTTTAACAGCGTTAACAAGCATTATGTAGCAACCTTGGCGACACACATACAGTTGATGATTGATACCCCCCCCCCCCTTCATCCCTCTCCCCCACCCACTGGCAGCGTCACATGCTTTTCGGTGTCACAGCAATCGCTTCTGTGATACTTCCAAATGTCAAACCCATCTGTTCCCATGTCTCATACAGTATACTGTACAAAAGGTGAAGGCATTTGCTGGACTGTCAGCAGGGAATTTGATACAAATTGAGAGCTCACATTTAATATTTGTCGAGGGACAAAGTCATAAAGTACAAGTTCAATATAGACGACGCACAGTTGCATCTAGATGAGATCACATAAGACTGACTTTCATTACCTCAATGATTTGCAATTGATGATGCTCCCTTTTATGCAAGCCATGTTTCTGCTGCAGCCGAGAAAATGTATTTATTGTGATAGTTACTAGCCTTGGTAGATCTGACTTTTTTCGAATAAAGCTTTTTGTCATGTTGTGGAATTGTGCAACCTGACCTGAAAATTATCAACTTTGAAGGATATTTACTTTACTTGGAAAATTATACTATCATAATGTAAAACCGAATAATTACCTGTTCAGTTCCATAACCTTCACCAAGGTCTGCCCAGAGTTTCTGCTCAATTAGCCTCCTCTAACCCTTGATAAAGTTACTGCTGTCGCGTGCGTGTGCGTGCGTGTGCGTGCGTGTGTGTGTGAGGTCACATTGAACTTACAAAGTAATTTTGTGCTAAACAGTTCTTTGACACCAAGCAGAAAATGTTCACTCCTCACTCAATATGTGAGGATGACGCCGCAACGATTTACGCTGTAATTTGATTTCAAAAACAGATCTTGGGCCCAAATCTAACCTTTTCTGTTTTGTATTGGAATAATACATTCAGATGGCTGGCAGTAGTTTATTTATACCCTGGAATTCCCACTACAATGTACTGTAAATGCAGTATTGATTTATTCTTCACATTTTGGCCCTAACATACAATAAATAGCACATGAAAAACATCTCCACAACTCCACAATGAAATGCCCCACAAAGACAAAAGCAAGTACAGCAGTGCCATGAGATACAGTTTTAATTCGTTCTGTGGCCACCCTTCTATCTCAGTCTCAAAACACTCAAATCTCAATCATCTTTTCCCATTGAAATAAATGGAAATGCCGATAATCGCCTTCCAAAAAAATTCAACAAAAGTCGTTAGCACTCCGTAATATTGTGCTTTATAAAAAGCGTACAGTAATGACATAATCAAACTGAATTTAAAAGAATTATTTATTTATTTATTTTTCGGGCCACAAATCAATTAACGTGTAACTCACCCCCACCCAGACTCTTGCTCCTCCCTTCACTAATATTTGAAAATGGCGCTCAAAGGGGCCGTTGCCATAAGGCTTGTGAGGTGGGAGAGGGTTGGGCGTGGTGATGCTATGATTATAAATCACTAACCTGAAAATTGGTATATAAAGATGTTCGCAAACGCTACAACTCCAACTTGCTAAGGAGGCGTGTACGAGACTGAGCCGCTGGGCGGTGAAGGTATTATTTGATTACTATATTAAATGTAATCTTTGCGTGTTCGAAATAATTGAAAAATGAGATCTGATGAAAAAGCCTTCTTTATAAAGAATTTATTTTAAGAGCTCTTAAAAGACACAAGAGTAAATGCTTACATTCAAAGGTGATGTTAAGCCTCCAGTGTGTCCATCTCAAAACACACAGTCGCTTTATAGATGAAAAAAGCATACTCCTCCTCTGAGGCTGGACAAAGGGTTAGTAATTATAATAGACAGACAAGTGATTTACTGACATGTTTACTCCAGTTTCGTCCAAAGCCGGAAATATATGATTAGACAGGTACTACCATGCGACCTAGACTCCCTCAGACCCACAGTGTTATCACCCTGAGAACTTGAGAACATGCCCACCCCCATCCCCCCCAGCCCCCCCCCCCACTGCATTCCTATCTCACCAGCTGGAAGGGAGTGAAAAGTGTTATTCATTACACTACAGTATGTCCAATATATTTCACACAAACATTATCACAGTTATATGGCATCTATATACTATAAGTAGATTCATAAATAGTAAAAATATGCATAGAAAATGTTAAATGTCTTCAGTGGCAAAGCGATTACGTCAAGTTTCACGGGCGACGTTGGTAAACCGTGCTCGTCCAATGAGAGGACTAACAGCCTAAATTGTGTTTATCCCAGTGCTTACCCTGAAGATGGCGCCACACAGACGGTTTTTCAAGCTTTCAATAAACTAAAATGTTAAAATAATGACCAGGACATGCATTAGTTGACACTCGTTTACACAGTTCATCGGTGGAAAAAAGGAAAAAAAGATTTTGTGTTGAGTTACTCTTGAGAATACTGCCTGAATGCTCGTTGGGTTAGCTTGCATGCTACAATGTCCAGTAGCTAGAGAGTGAAGACATTTAATATTTTCAATTTATAATTTTACTGTTTTTTAATTTACTTATAAAGCATATAGATGTGATATAATCATGAGTATTTAAAAGAATACAGTGGGATGGTGATTTTGTGAACTCTTATTGATCTTCGTACCCCCAAAGCTATTGAAGATAGAATGTGCATGATGTTATCAAGTCTTTTGTCATTAGAGACTAAAAGTCTGGGGTCAGATCCTGATTGCATCTGTTCCCCCAGTCAAGAAGGGGAACTGTATGTAAATGTCTTTACTAATAACATTACACCTTTGTTTAACCTGGAGTCGACATGTCTGTATGTAAATGTCTGCTTACTAACAACATCACACATTTGTTTAACTAGGAGTCGACATGTCTGTCCTTTGTTCAATCAAGAGTCGGGAGGAGGATCCTTTTATCTTTTGAGTATAAATGAGTCGATGTTCTGTAGACTGTTACAGACTTGGGGCCCCACATTGCATGGAGATGTGGGTGTCCTGACTGTGTCTTTAGAAGCTTCTAAATAAATCCTTGCAAGGAACCTTCTTCATCAGATCTCGAATACAATTATTTTTGGAACACGCAAAGATTACACTTAATATAGTAATCAAAATATTCCTTCAAAAGACCATCGATATATTAGCAATAGAGCAAGCCGTGTATTTGGCTCCAATACGTTTATTAGAACTCAGCTAATTCTACAGAGATTTTCACATGGATTTGTTTGTTACATACATCAGCTTCTTTTTTGATGAATTGTTCACTATTTTCCAAACCACTGCTCATTGTATGTAAGCATTGTATGGTGAGTTGAATTTGTTGCCACCGCACATCACTAGTATCTCTATGCAAAATAATTGGTCCAGCAGCTCTTATCTCGATAAACTTGTAGGCATATGTGGAGTTACTCTTATCATGGCACCACTGTAACTTTTTTGCGTTGTTGACCACTCATTCACAGTTTTGCTACATTCATTTCACATACAACGCACAGCAAAAATGGTGACATGTTGAAGGTTATCAAGATAAGATCTGCTCACTTGTTTTATCGTACTCTTTGTCTGCTACAGCCACCCCTATTATAGGCCACTGTGGTAGATCTGAAGCTGAATTGGATTTAATCTGTGCCATTCAGAGGAAAGGCCGTGCTATATGGTCAATTTGTAAGGCTTTCAAACCATTTCACAGCTTGGAGGGGCGGGGAAGATAGGCTTGCAATTGCACTCAAATGTGTGTGCTTGCAGCGCTCTTGTGGCAAGGATAAAAAATAATAATAATAATAATGCAAAAAAAGGCAGCGGTCAAGTGGTGGAGGTATGTTTGGTCGTTATGTTGGAATACTGCCCTGCAGCCCAGTTTTAAGAGGGGGAGGATGATGCTCTGCTTCAGTATTGGTCTCCTTCGATAGGCTTTAGCTCCCCTATGCTGGCAGCATTCATGCACCCCCGGGCTATGACACTCCTACCACCACGCTTGACTGTAGGCAAGACACGCTTTGTTTTTCTACTCCTAATCTGGTTGCCGCTGTCACATATGCAAATATGTAGGGTGTTTTGCAGCTGTTTCACAACATACTTTTGCGACAGTACGCTTTCCGGCAGTTGTGTTCACGCGCCAAATAAACTTGTATGCCAACTGTTCAAAACGGATCAAAACCATTCTGTGTGCATAATGTGACCGTCAAACCATCAAAAAATAATTACAGTTTCTTACAGTTCTTGTTTTATGTTTATGTGGTTCCATCCATTTTGGATGGATAGAACCACGCTACATACTCCTTTTTTTCCAAACATGTGTATAGGTTATATTTTTATATTTGATATGATTTTTTAAATCTTTGAGTAAATATTTTTTTCTTTTATTTATACATATATATATATATATATATATATGCGCCAACAAACAAACAACAAACTTCAAAGAACAGCAGATTTTCCTCCTATAGACACAATACTGAAAACTTGAAGAGTGAGTGATCATTTTTACTTGCAGACTACTGACAATAAAATAAGTGGATATGCAAGAATGGGAACTAACTGCTTTGTATTTTGTCACTTGGTTGAGATGACATTTATAGTGATTAGTGTGAATTCATGAATGGTCAATCACTTATACGTGTTATCACACATTGTTAATGTGCAATTAGTCAGTCCTTTCACTGTTTTCACAGTTTTCTTTTACTGTGTAGCATTAGCCTCATGTGACATTTGAATCTTGCCAGTTATCAGTTAAGACGTGAGCTAACTCTGCTCCACTGGTCTTCATCTACGTCATTACATCTGTTGCCTCAAACAATGAGCTGTCTCCTCAACGTTCAACGTTCCACCTGTGCAATCAAATCTTAACGATTGTTCTGAATAAAAGGGCTATTTTTTTTGTCTTATCAAGAATATTCAAAGATGAAAGAATAGTGTACTGTACAAGACTGGCACAATGTCTGACGTCTGGACTGTCTGTTCGAGCCTTGTACTATTTAGTTCTATCAAATACATCGTCAGCCCTGATGAAAGATACAGAGAGCAGCACAGGGGAAAAGATTTAAGAAGAAGAGCTGGAGAAAAACTGATTGTCTGTCACAAGGTAAACTTGGGCTGGCAAATGTGTCCCACTAGTGCACTTTCTTCGTCCGCAGATAAAGATGAAACATTTCAATCACGCTTGCGTCCAGAAAAGTCCGTACTGCACATACTGCAAGGACTGTCGTGGGTGCTTCTTGCATTGTAGTGTTAACAACAATGCAGTGTCCAGACTTCGGCCGTCACTTACAAAAATGGCTGCGGATCTTCGGCTTGCCCAGCTGATTACATCATGGGCAGAGGAACTCAAGTGTGAAAGTGATAAGTTGTTATGTCAATAGCTCCACTGTTATGTAACAGTTGGGTGGAATTGCAGAGCAGCTAACTTTGAGACCCAACTAGGCAGATGACGAATAATTTACTTGGTTGTTTAATTTCACATTCAGTATTTGCGCACATGCAAAAAAAACAAAAAAAAAAAAACAGTTTTCCATTATTTTATCAGGTTCATGAGTGATGTGAAGAATGTTTTAAAGCTGCTAAAACCCAATTCAAAAAAAGTCTAAAATCATGACTTTTTTACTGCAGACATAATTTTTAGTGCAAAACTAGGACACACGTGCAAACCATACCACTTTTTTGGGATGCCAGTACGAATACTCAACTCTTGATAGCAAATACTAATACCACTACTTGAAAAGAAAGACCGATATATATAACAATATAGCATTTTCCTTAAAGATTAAAAAAAAGAAGAAGCTGGGTATCGGCACAATATCTGACATCAATATTGGCCCACCGCTAATTACAACAAATATGGATCAATATGAATCATTTTGGTGTGTGTCATTCTAACAAGAAAGCAACCAAAAAAGGATCATGTTTCATGTTATTTTATTATAATACATATCATTACAGGATATGTACAGTTTTCTCTTGGATTGGTTTCTGGTTTGGTGGTGTATCATTAGGCTATAACAAATGATAATGTGCTATCTTTAAGCATGACAAGAAACTGTAGAGCAGACGTCTATGACGTTTTTGATGAGCAGATTTAAAAGTAAACAGTGAGATCAGGGCAGGAAACACAACATATCTTTGACTAGTCACATCCTAAATACAGAAAAATCCAACCTTCTATACAGCTTCCAAAATACACTCTGATTCTGCTTCAATAGCGGCATTAAAAATGTTTTTCATGAGCTGCATCCTGTCAGGATGAGCACGGCATCCATGATATTGTTCTTTGGATCTGTGAATGCGCCAGCTGTCACATTCATTCCAAGTATTGACATACATGATGATCTCAAAGGCATAATATCACACAAAACGAAGACAACATTTTACAACATTATGCAGGGAGTGTTGAATATGAATACAGTGTGTGGTGTGTGTCTGTGTGTGTCAGCTGTTCATATTTAGCTGCTGTCCACCTGGCATTGCTTGGTCTTGTTGGTTCTTTGAGCCCACAGCACCAAACAAACACACAAACAAATACAGACTCTCACAGTGGTCACATTACATGGAAAGTGCCAACTGACAATGAATCAAATTATCAGGAAATATTTAAAGCAAGTTTAATCGCTAGTCAAGCTGGTGACCGGTGGTTGTGTTATTGCTTTAGCTAATGCTAAATTGGTTGACAGTTCAACAACACTAAACACGACTACGCACTTACCATTATCCAACCCTTTTTGCTCAGTACAGACAGCTATTGGGTAAGCTGGCTGTGTGGTTTACCTCGAGCTAGTTCCACATTGTAACTTTAAGAAAAGCTCAGCTTGCATTGAGTCTGATCGGCGACCGCACCATTAGGCTAATAGAGTTACATTTCTCAAGATTTTTAGACACCGAAGCAGTAAGCAGTTCCGGTATGACGAAAACACACCTGTTAGTGAGATTAGTCCCGTGAATTGCTATGACAACTGTGTGATTGACATACACATGGCCCAAACAATTGGGTTATTGACTGGTCCATAAAAGTCCACTAATCTGGGCTAAAAAAAAAATGAATAAAGAATTGGTGACTAGCTCACCATGTTGGATGTCAGGCAACATGACCCAAGAAGGACAATGATCACAAAACGGGAACTACATGCAAACAGACTAGCAAGACATCATGGCTCGAGAGAACTGATTGACTGACAGAAGGGGCAGAGTAGACAAGAACATGAAGAGACAAACTCCAAACGGTTTCATCTTAGTAGCATTAGATTGACAATTTGTGCTGTCACTATCGACCTTTTTAAAAATCGAGTCTCCTATCGATTATTCCATCGATGGCCGTTGATGCAGCATATCAGCCGCACGGAAAGATTTTTCAAATAACTTACTTTATGCTCCAGCATCCCGCGCTGTCACCCTGATGTTTTTCTATGGTTCCATTGGGGGTGATAGATTACATGGATTTTGTAATCTATTGCCTGTTCAAATAAATCATAAATGAGATCGATGAAGAGGTACCTTGCAAGTTTTTATTTTAAAAGCTTTTAAAAGACACAGAGACAAGCTCACTCGAAAAGTGGTGTTAAGCTCCCAGTGTGTTGGATTTTGAATCTTTAGCATCTTTATACAAAAAGGTCTTACATTGAGACCTGCCCCCGCCCTCTGAATCCTTAGCAGAGTTGTGACATAAAACAGGTACAGTCCATATCTTTAGTTCCTTCCCGACTAGAGTCTTTGATGTAGACAGACTCTTGCACTCTGAACCCTATTAGACTTTACGACAGGATGACCTGATGAACAGAAACGCTGATAGTATTTTTAACATCCTCTTCCGATGAGTTAACAGAAACTTTTTACCCCACTCTTTTGTTACGGAAACAGAGAGAACAGACTTCAAACAGAGATCAAAGAAATCATTATCACATCCTCAAAACATCTGGTGATTGCGTTAACATAGTAATATCTATTTCTACACATGTATAACTAAATTCAAAACAGTTAAGATATAAATTGAAACAGTTAAATGTCAACAGGGGGTAGTTGTGTGTGCAAAGGTTTTCCGATCACAATGTGGAAGTAAATGTGAAATGTTGAATATGCCATTGGAAATGCATGGGAAAAATTAGGGTACGGTAGCATGTGCGCGTCTTCCAAGTTTAAACCTCCAAGATCACAATTTGATTTCCCTTCCGCATTCAGCCACTAACGGCGTTGGCCGACATACTCCGAAGGCACTTTTATCATGGAGGTTGTTAGTGACTTCCAAAGCTAGTCTGCCAAAAATCAGTTTTTAGGGTCTCTTCTTTGTTTATAAGTGTCTCCAGCTCACATCGTTATTTTTCATTTGTACCTCATGCTTTATAAAGTGATTATCTTATCATTCATCGTAATCATTCCCACCCGCAAGCCCCGTTTAAACGAATTTGCATATTTATGTATGGGCGTGGAGAAGGAGGAGTCTGGTCTGGAGATGTATGAAAGGAATGTGCTTGGATTCGTACGTACGCACAGATTTTTTTTATGCATGTGACGTTTTCTGAAAATGGACGTACGGCGTGTTTTAGTATGAAAGTTACGCAAGTCTTAGTACATGAGGCCCCTGGTCCTTGTGTCCTTGGTTCACAGTCATTGTTGTAGATTTTAACCAATGAGTTTCATACCATGTGGGAACAATTTGGCTATTTGGGGAAGTCTTAGTGCACAAAACAACGTTCAGAATGACAGACTTGGATGAGTTTGGTGTTTGAAGACATTTAACATTTTCTATTCATATTTTTACTGTTTATGAATTTACTTATAGTATATAGATGCCATATAACTGTGATAATGTTTGTGTGAAATACATTGTAATGAATAACACTTTTCACTCCCTTCCAGCTGGTGAGATAGGAATGTACATGGGAGTCAAGTTCTCAAGTTCTCATGGAGATAACACTGTGGGTCTGAGGGAGTCTAGGTCGCATGGCATTACCTGTCTCATCATATATTTCCGGCTTTGGACGGGGAAATGGAGTAAACATGTCAGTAAATCACTTGTCTGCCTATTATAATTACTAACCCTTTGTCCAGCCTCAGAGGAGGAGTATGCTTTTTTCATCTATAAAACGACTGTGTGTTTTCATATTGACACACTCGAGGCTTAACATCACATTAGAATGTAAGCATTAAATCTTGTGTCTTTTAAGAGCTCTTAAAATAAATTCTTTATAAAGAAGGCTTCTTCATCAGATCTCATTTTTCAATTATTTTTGAACACGCAAAGATTACACTTAATATAGTAATCAAATAATACCTTCATGTTTAAGAATAAAACTTCAAGCAACAAACAAATCTTTGGGCTGAACCAGCGCAGAGATTTTGAACTGTGGACTGACTTCTGGCCTCCCTAATGCACTTCTCAATGCCTTTCCAGTTCTGTCTAGTCTAAGCGCACACCTTTTGAATTTTGACTTGCATTAGCGTCGTGCTTATTTGCACTGTTTTGAGTAGCATTTTGCAGGATATCATCCCAGATCCTTCCTTCTTCAATCATTGTCATCTGGCAGTTGATATGCAGACTCAGCAGGACACAGTTAACGCTTAAGGCTACCTTTCTGAAGCTAAAAGACATTCATTTATAATTCAATGTGGGAGAGTGCATGGCAGCATGAGTCACATGTTATCACTTTAAAGCCAGAAGAGCTCATTCACAAGTTTTTCAGTCCACTTATGATTATGGGGTTTCAAAAAAACTAACAGATGGGCGTATGATTATTGCTACCAATTCCTCTAATGAAATACTCGAGATCTCCCTTCACATGGGCAATTTGATTGTATTCCCTCTTGTTGCATTATTCTACATGTGTGAAGTTGCTTGTTGATGAGAGAGAGGAACATAATTTATGTCTACACGGGCCAGTATGAGGACCCCAGGATGCCGAAATTGCAATCTTACGATTACATCGTGCTTGACATCACTCAAGTTTAACAAGATGAGGCTTGAATGCAAACAAACAACTGCAGTTTTTAAACAGGACTTAGTTCACATGTTGCTAAGTAACACAAACACTGAAGGAATGGTTTAAGATAGCTGGCACAAAAATAAATGGGACAAGATATTTGCTTTTTAATGCTAAATGATGGAAAAGGGAAAATAAAGTGCAAAAGTACAGAAAAATCCCACAATTTGGGATTTTTTTTAATTTGGGGTTTATTGTCATAAACCAACCGTCTTTCCTTCACCTGAGTGTGTCCAACCTACCGGTACACGTTTTGTGTTATAAAAGAGATTTGAATTTGAAACCAGTTTGTGTACAGTATATGCTATATATATACTATGCAACCAAGACAATTGTCTGTACAAAAAGTTTACCTTTTGGGCAAAACGTTATATAGATTGTTGCTGGGTACAACCAGGCAAGCATCTTGTGTCTGTCTCTCCCACTTAATTTGAAATGACTCAGGGGAGTTCAAAGGGAAGCCATTAACCTGGAAAGACTAATTGCCATCACTTTGAAGTCAATCCATTTGGCATCTTGCTTCAAAGATGTTTTTCTCAAGCAACGCTTTATGTCCCTCTGAGTGTACATACTCAGAAAACCCCATTGGAAGATGTTCACAAAAATGAAATCAGGCAACGTTATTGGTGGGTCTTTTACCGTACGACAGACACTGAAAGCTCCTGTAAACCGTATTGACAGTGGAGGCACGGAACATGGTCCACTGGACTCTATAGCCGCGTTTCCACCGCAGGAACTTCGGGGTAAATTTACGGGGCCAGCCCCGTATGTGCGCGTGCGTCTTCACTGCAGAAGCCTTCCCAAATTGCCACATTTACAGGAATTTACGGGGACGAGCGGAGGTCGGCCCGATGAACTCCTGATCGGGCTTTCGTGCTGATTGGCTAAAAAATATTTTGTATAAAAATGTATCTTACCTTCATGCACGACGATGATGCATTTTCGGCTTGAGTCTTTTCCACAAAAACAATTCTCTTAATAATCCTTTGCCTATTTTCATCCACTCTACTGTTAGCCTTTTCAAATTATTCATCTAGACGCCGTCTCCTCTCACTCAAACCATCCATCCATGCAAAGTACATAAAAAAAAAGCTGAATAAAACGGCAACCGCTACAAGTTTTTCTCTTTCCTAGTTGTTGTTCTGATTTTTGCGGAGCCGTGCTTGAGTGACATCACAGAAACCGTCGCAAGGAGATTACGTGTCGATCGAAACTCGTGACTTGCGAGTCAGCCTTTTCAAATTCTTCATCTAAACGCTGTCTCCTCTCACTCAAACCATCCATACACGCCAAGTACATAAAATAAAAAGCAGAGAAAAACAGCAAACACATAAAGTTTTTCTCTTTCCTCATTGTTGTCATTTTTGTCGCGCGGTGGTTGGGTGACGTCACGGGAGAAACCGTTGCACTGCGTTTAAGTGTCGATCGAAACTCGTGACGTCGCAAAATGGGACGTACACAGCCACAAGCGGGCCGGCTGAGAGGACGGTTCATGTAAAAGCCCCTACCCCCCTCCCCATACCCGAACGTCCTGCGGTGAAAACTCGGCTAATAGTACTTTTTCCATCCAAAGCGAATTTTGTGAAAATGCGCAAATCGGACATGCGACTTATGCCCGTTTCCATCTGTTTTTCTTTTGCGAATATTGAGAGGGGACTCCACTGCTGTAGGTGGCGGTATACACCATAAAGATGTGATCCACCAGTAATTTAAAAGAAGAAGAACAGGCAACTGCTCCGTGCGATGACGTTGTATGAGTTTGCTTTTGTAATTCTTGATAAATTTCTATCTAAAATTGCAATAATATTCATATATATTCCCCCCCCCAAATATACCTTACTTTATCATCCGACATTGCTTTGGGACTAAAAACGTACGTGTGACGTAGTATCCGGTCAAAACGTGCGACATATATCCTTGTCTTGTAGTCGCTTATTCGGAAAAGCTGTTTCCATTGCCTTTTTCGATACGCTTCAAAATCCACCTCCTCCAAATGTAAAAACTTTTTTGCGAATGTTGGGCCTTTTTTGAATTTCTGGCGTTTCCATTCAGTTTCTTCTTCGCAATTCTGGAAAATTCGAATACAAATAGTTGGATGGAAACCTGACTAATGTCCCCCGCTCTGGACCATGTCCTCCTTTGCCATTGTACACTACCGCTGCTCTGTCATTTGTTTCCTCTTGGCTTTTGGGTCCACATGTAAAGGAACAAGTCAGCCATAACACACATAACAATTCCCCCTCACTGGAACATCCCAGCCTCAGGGGAAGTAAGTTCATTTTATTGTCCAATGAGCGAATGTTGGCTAAGAAGAGTGATGCTATCGGTGGCTTGCTAGTCTTTAGCTGAGTTAGTTTAACCTGTGCACGTATCTTCTACATTGCCTTCTTGGGTTTTTCAATAAACGGAGTCCAATTGCGCCTTTGTTGGTTGCTCACCTGTGTCCATAAACAAGTGAGCGAGGCAACAGCCGAGCTGGCTCTCCTAAAGGTCAGAAATTATGTCAGTATAGGATGGAGGATTAGTAGGATTTGCAATATTCGCTCAGCCCGTCGAGGGACAACGGCTCCAGAATATCACCTGGTGACTACAATGTGAACCCAAAATCACAAAGATATCTTTAACAATAGAATTATTAACATAACGTGACACCTACACAGTAACATTGTGTTTTATTGCTTTAATCATTATGATTATTAAGAGAGAGCGGCATACGCATCTTACCTTGGCACATCAACAGCTCGCGCGCACGTAGCATGACGTCGCCACACAGCACACACATGAGCTCACAATTTAAATGCACAGGTAGAAATAAAAGAAAAAATGGATTGCATCTTTTGGTGAAATGAAGTCTACTGTACCTATTACATTAGCATCCGGCTCACGGTCATAGGATATGCAGTCTGCCGAGGGTGCTGTTGAATGCAGATGAAATGTCATTGAACTAAATTGACATACATGACTAGTGCGCCTGAGCTGTACTTCATAATCATATACGATTATGCGTTAATGGCATTGAGGGGACGCGGAAACTATCTTCGGAATCAGTTTGAGGAGCCGCTGTTCTGTGAGCTCCACAATCTTGTGAGTTTCATTTATGATGTCACAATCAAGTTTCTATTGGTCAGACTCAAAACCTAATGTAAGCGGGAACTCTTGGCTCAGAATATTTGTTTTCACTACAAGTAGCTGCGCACATTTTGCTATATGCAACATTAATTTATTTTTAAATTATTCGTGAATCAAAGCCAGATGGAAGTAATCAAATTAGGCCAAGTAATATGGTTCCAAAACCAAGACAAGAGGGTAAACATTAAAACAAATGCACGCGCATGGAGTGTGAATATTTGAATTGCATTGTTTAGAGTCATGACCACAAAAAGAGATCCTACTTCAATTTTAATGGGAAGACTTGTAGAGCTTTGTTTTGTCCTCAAGACAGCCTCATTTGCATGTCCTCAATGCTGAATGCAGAAGTAACAGCCTCAATTTCATTTCCATGTCAATACACACGCTGTATCAGTGTTGAGATGAAAACATGAGGGCCTACAGAAGGAGAGCTTTGGTGTCGATGTATTGTACCCGACCAGAACCACAATATATAACCCCATGCAAAAGTAAATAAACAGTAACAGTTTGCAAATACTTTGGGTTTGGCACCAAAAGACGAATATGAGCACATCTATTTTTCATGGGAGAATGGGAACATGCCACGATCATTCTATATCAGAAAAAAAAATCCATGAGCGTAGCTGCCATGTTTCTAACCACTTCAGGCCGAAGCAGTCGATTAGACAATATTTGAGTGAGTCAGTCTTTAGCCCCGCCCAGTAACTTTGACGGGCGTGTTTGACAGATAAAATAAAATCATGAAACGTTGCACACAGGACCATGAAATAAATCAATAAATATATATATATATATATATATGTGTGGGTGTGTGTAATTTAATGCATGAATGACGCATTTATTTAATTATTGTTTTATCTAATTCCATATTTAATTAATAAATGACACATTTATAATTATTTCATGAAATATTTGATTATTTAATGGTGTATTCATTTAATTATTGTTTTATCTAATTCCATATTTAATTAATAAATGACACATTTATAATTATTTCATGAAATATTTGATTATTTAATGGTGTATTCATTTATTTAATTTTGGCACTTTTGATCCTCCATATTTGCACTGTCAGAATCTTTTCTTCTTTTTTTTTCGTTTCTAGGTTTTGCTTCATGTTACGTCTTGTTTTCTTGTGGTTCATGTCTTTCTCGTTATGGTTTTGTGTCCACCTGTTTGTCAGCCCCTGTCCCTTGTGTCTACCAATCAACCACTTGTATCGTGTCCAGATGATTCTCATTGGCTTGTTACTTTGCTTGTATTTAGTTCCTGGTTTCTGTTCACACCTTGTTGGCTCATTTGTTTGCTCTCGCTCATCATCCTGGTTAGCAGTCTTGTCTATGTGTCGATGTATGTTTAATTTTTGATAGTTTAGGGTACAAACAAAAACATACACTCACATTGTTCTCTTTCTGTTGCAGCATCCCAGAAGCCAAGTTCACTTGTAATCTTATCAAACAAAAGACTGCAGCCATCAGTGTCAATTCGCTGACGAGACCAGAAGACAGGGTCACAGAAAGACAGCATTCTCAATTGGCACAACTCTTCTATTCTCTTGCTGTCTCAACCAGTTGATGACAAGTGTGGTTTCCCAGCGAGAGCATGTTGTCGTCTGCCCTGACACACCCAGTGGGTGTTACGGTTGGTTAAAAATACTATTAAGAAAGTGTCGGTCAGTGGCAACATTGTATGTTCAGCATTTGGTCTCAATACATAAATTAATCCAAACTAAACTCAGTTGTTTATCTGCTTGATTGAGTTTGTTTTGCTTCAATCTCATAGTGGGACTGCTAGCGCTAACTGCTTTGGTTCTGTGCTACCTGTGACGTACTTTGCATTGGTTGGTTGATGCGCCGTTCAAATCAAAGGCAGATTATGGACATTGGAAAAAAGTCACAACTTGCTCATTTCTCAACATTTTTTTTTACAAAGTTTACGTTTTTGCTTATGTTATGCTAATGTTTGTAATGTATGTGCTACATACAGAACATTTGGAAAAAAAGAGACCAAAAAAATCATCTTACCGATTAAAGAATTGTGATAGTAAGGCATTGTACGCAACAGCACAATGTGCAGGCAGGCGTTGTTAGACATTATTAACATTTTAATTCTTTATTTCATATATTAACCATGTTGAAATGTTTTATAGATGTGTAGAGTAAGTGAAATAGTGTTGAACTCAGTATAATTCGACTTTAACCTAAGCTGGTAAATTGTTTGGTCTAAAATTCCTTCTCAGTGTTGCGCACACACATTTTTGTTCTTGAGAACAGAATCTGCTTTGAGAGAGTACACACACACACACACACTCTGTTCGCGCCATCGCTCACGGCCACTCTAAATCTAGTTCAACTTGTTTGTGAGATATTGTTTTGAGAAAAAGTACCCAGAGAGTATATTTTGTCTAAAAATGAAAAACAGGTGCAGTCTGTGTACGAGGGTAATATTGTGTGACATGTTGAGTGAGAGCCAATCTGTTCTGCTCATTCTTGGTAGGAGGAGAAGGGGCGTTTTGCTTTCGAAACGATACTATAAGAAGCCCTCTTCCGCAAGGGAGGGGGCACAATGGGCACTCTGAAAATTCCACCTCCTACGTGATGTTCAGGGTTGTCCCGATGTCCGGAGATCTCTGTTTTAATAAATCATCCTTGCAAGGTGTTTGTTCTTACAATAAATCTGTCTTCAAGTTTTTGGAACACGCAAAAGAGGACAAATAATTAGCCTCTTTCAGCGTCCTTATTATTAACTCTTTGACTGCCAGACGTTTTCAGAAAAGGGATGCCGTGGGTGCCAGCCGATTTAAGCATTTTTGACTGATCTTTCAAGGTCCACAGAAAATTATGTGTTTGGACTATGAAAACACATACTACCAAATGAAAGATTGGACTCTCATCTTTCATCAGAAAAAAAAGTTTGTTTCTACCTAATTCTGTTTTTCAGTAATCAACAATAAAAAATGGTTAATTTCACCTCTGTTTTGAAAAAAACGTATTTTAACGTCTTTGGCAGTCCTCCGTAGGATTTTACTAAACGTTATTTAATGTTTTTGGCAGTCAAAGAGTTATTTTGCTTTTCGTAATGTCAACATGCATTAAATGTGCTGGCACTTTGCCCAACTAACTGTGCTTCGACAAAAGCACGCAGCTCAAAAGGGGCATGTTATGTTGTATTTGCCTATTCTTCTTTTCTATGGCAGCGGAGGGTTGAAACACTTCAGCGGTAAGGTAGGCTAAGCCTAATCAAACCCACAAACAATTTAGTATTACATCTATCTGAGAGCACCTGACAATAAAATCATTGTTAGTCATGGCTATTTCACTGTAATTTACACAAGATAAGAAAGTTCAAACCTGTACGATATGAATATAAAGGAATATCTGAGATAAAATTGCTGCAATGGATTCAATATTTTGTTTGGCAAATAACGTTTACCCGCTTGCCATTGTGACTTAGTAGTGTGATGGCTATTACTCCCAAGAGTTTCATTCCTGCAGAAAGATTGATTTTCATCAAGACAAAATGAACAAGACATGTACAACAATAGAATGTTGTAGAATGGAATTGTAATAAGGAGTAGATGATATCTGGGTTGACATGCGTGCGTGTGTGTGTGTGTGGGAGGGGGGGTGGGGGGTGTTGTTGTTACGTCAACTCTAACTCCTCTGTTGCTATCTGGCCACCTCCTTGTCACAGACAAAATCTCATCACTCCAGACTGCAGTCAAAGCTGAGACAACAGAGTGGGAGAAAGCACACTTTAGTTTTAGATTGGATATTTGGATTCACAAGGAACGCAAGTGACCTCAGGTCGTCTGCATGTGGTTGCCGAACTCAGATCGTTGACAGGAATAATCGTCATTTGCCTCTTGACTTCCACATTGGGAATTATTTATGTATCCATCTTTGAGTTTCATGTCGGATTTGCATCCATACAAGACCACACTAACCACATCCAGCCACAGGTCAACACTATGACTGGCATGATTAGAATTCATTGACTAGAGATGGAACGTATTTTTTAGAAATCCGTGATTAGGTTAGAAAAACATAAATTGTTCATGCCTGTAATGACAAAAACACAGGTCTGTGTTGAGGAACAGCTGTATAAACAGTGCAAGTGGTAGCTTACTTCATACATAATTTATTTGCCTTATACATGGTACATGTGTATGAATATTGCATGCTGATATGTTCAAGGAAGATACTTTCCGTTTTCACAGACGATAATTGCCGAGAGCAATAAGGTGCTATTTCATATCAAATGTCTTACCAGGGTCCCCCAAAGGACCACATGAGTAGCCTGGAGGTTTGTTCTAAATATAGCCTACCAGACATGGGACATTGTGATTTCCAAAGAATGTTGGAGAAGTGATCATTTGAAAATGTAATCACTGTATCACATGTATTTCTGGACTAAAGTCTTAGAAAAACTTTCCGCTATTTTGGACTGTAGGATACCTTTATCTCCAAACTTGTGTTTGCTAGGTGACCTAACAACAACTGACTTACCACATAAACAATTTCAATCTACACTTGTAGCCCTTACTATCGCTAAAAAAACAATTCTTGTTAACTGGAAAAATAAACAAACTCTGAATATCGACCAATGGTCTAACCTCCTCATAAATCACATTTTAATGGAAAAAAATATCTGCCTCAAATAAAAACCAAATATCAAAATTTATAGAAACATGGTCTACGTATATAGAATTTTTTAACCTAATTCTGGTTACTTAATTCTGTCTGTTAGCGAGAGCCACTGCATCGTGATAACTTACATTGATGTTTCTGCATTTGGCAATTTATTATTATATTATATTATTAGTATGGGATTTTTTTTTTAATGGGCTTTAGGTGAACTGATGAATACACACACGCTCGCTCGCACACACACACACACGCACAAACACGTACTCACCCACATACAAAAAAAAAAATATATATATATATATATATGTGTGTATATGTATATATATATGTACAGTATATATATTTAAAAAAAAAAAAACATTTATTAAATTTTTTTAATTTATTTGTTTTTTTTAAAAAAAAGGAGAGCAATGATGATGTCAAATCGAATGAACAATACTGAGCTCTCCTAGAAGAAAAAAAAAAGAAAATGTAATCACTGATAGTGTTGCATATTGATATTTATCTGTTTCCTACCTTGTTTAATCATTGTTGAAATCATTTAAATCATTAACATGGTCAGTGTCTTCTCATAAATGAACATTGTTAGTTACAGAGTGTGTTTGAAACCGGTAGCCCTATGCATTTAGTAGTACCCAAAAAGTATCTCTCCGGTTATGTCCCCTGGTCAGATTGAGGCTTTAGGGCACTTTTTCTTTTTTTCTAAATTTTGACTGAGGAACGGGTAATTACTTAGCAACTGTGATCAATAAGCAATACGAATTGTTATCCAGGTTAAGAGAACTCGTCACTGTTCCTGTGCCAAGCCTATAATTTGTTTGGCTCCTGACAGGTGCTCTGTTCCTGGCAACAGGCCACATGTGGAGGATCCAAGGAACGCTCATTAGAGATACATTTTTGGCCTGGCTACTCTACAAACCTATGAATGTACTCTTGCAACCAACGAGTGTAGCCAGCTATGACAGGGCAGAACAGATGCTGATCACCCCATTACAAGGCGAGGCAAGGCAAGGCGACTTTATTTATAGCACATTTCATACACAAGGCAACTCAATGTAGGTTACAAGACTTTAAGTGAGTGACTTTTTCAAATGTTTGAATCATTTTGATTATTTTGACAATGCAAATCTTTCAACCTTTGCTCTTCATTACAATCCAGTTTACAGGTACTGTACATAATCTATAAATTGTCAAATGCCAAATTCACAAACACCCTTGCCCAGCAAATTCCCAAAAACGTTAAACTAGACTTGCCCCGACATGAAAATGAAGATGTGCCAGTTTTTACACCAAACGAACGTGCTCCTGTCTATGAAAATAGAGCCCTGAATGTGAAATTAACTTATGTTGTGGATCTGGGAGTTATACTAATCATCACAAGTGACATGTGCACCACTCATTTAACAGGTCGCCAAAGTAGCCTGTCAGATGAGCGTGAGTTTTTGCATTCTGTTTTTAATAAATCCAATAAAAGTTATTTATCGAGATTACTGCGATCATGACTGAACGCATGTTTGGAGCGGAAAAGCGAGTGTTGATTAGCCGTTGCGCCACACGCACGGGTAAGCCACAATAATGTACTTCAAACGACATAAATCAATAAAAACAAATGATTAAAAATCGGACTCACGATGCCATTGAATGACTGTAGATATTAGCGATCGTCACTTTCAAACTAAGCCCTCATTGGCATGCAGAAATGCTCCTCACAGGAAAAAAGTCCCATGAAGCGTAATTGTTCTTTTCTTCACCAATATAAATAGTATAATGTCAACACTTGGCCGCCGCTGTAATGTAGTAACGACCCCTTAAGGCCATTTGGTGAGCATATAGTACAGACGCTCCCCACCTTACGAACGAGTTACGTTCCGGACGATCGTTCATAAGGTGAATTTGTTCGTAAGTTGCTTCAGTGCTATATTTTGTATTATAATTTATGTTTAAAGCCTATATAAGTATATTGAAGGTTTATATAAGTATGTTTAAGGGTTGTACAAGTAACCTGCATTGGTTTGTACTGAAATTTTTTTTTAATAAAATGGAGAGAATACGTACAGTACTGTACTGTACTACGTATGTTAGAGAGAGAGGGCGAAAGACACACACACAGTATGTACATGTACGTAATAAGATAAATAAAATGAAGTTTAACTTACTTTTGGAAGATGTACTCGATGCTTAATGAGATGATGGAGGAGGAGGAAGAGGAGGATTTTATATCATGAGAGATTCTTCGTCGTCGCTGGAATCGGCTTCAAAAGTTATTTCCTGCTTCATGGGGACCGGTGTTTTCTTCCTCCTCCTCCTCCTCGACACGTTGCTCAGCCTCCAATGAGCTCTCACAGCGCCAATCGTCGGTATTAGCGGCGGAAAGAAGCACTACGCGCAATACAAAATCTAACTTACAGCATTTCTTTCCAAACATTTTTCGACATACTGTACGCGCAGAAATGTTCGTATGTACCGTTGTTCGCAACTCGAATGTTCGTAAGTAGGGGAGCGTCTGTAGCCACTTTCTTTGGCCGGTCAGCATGTTGCGCATCTTGGACAAAGGACAATTCAAAACATCCGAGCATTTTATACATTTCCGCAATGCCACGCACTTTACATGGTGAAAACAAACCAGGCAGATTGTTGTAGTCATCAAACAACATTTCATCACATTTGGAAATTAAAATAATCCTCACAAATCAAATTACAACGATCCAAAGTCCAATGCTTTTTTTTTTTGTGGCATAAACTTGGAATTGTCCACAAGCCACTTATTCAGTTTACACTCAATGGCCTTGTCAGAAGCCTGTACAGCAGAATATACTTAAACGTGCCCTTCCATCATAATCAAACCTTTTTCCACTATTTCATGCATAATCTATGTCCTGTTATAATTGAGATATCTATTCAGTTTGTGGATTGGATGCAATAGCCGATAAATGGCAAAAGGCTTGCAAAACGCTCAGATTTGAATTCGAGGTCATTGTAAACATAGGATTGTGACTCATTATTCAAGTATGTGCATTCCACTCATTCGTTTGCACTGCTAAGAGCGACTTCAATGTGCTCACGAAGTCGCGTGGCGTCACCATGGAGGTGGAAAAAATGTCCTTCAGGGGGCCTGAGCCCGTCACCCTTCTGTGGCTGCGTCAAGGTGCACTGTCGCCTCATAAATCACATTTTGATGGAAAAAATATCTGCCTCAAATAAAAAAACAAATATCAAAATTTATAGAAACATGGTCTACGTATATAGAATTTTTTAACCTAATTCTGGTTACTTAATTCTGCCTGTTAGCGAGAGCCACCACATCGTGATAACTTACATTGATGTTTCTGCATTTGGCAATTTATTATTATATTATATTAGTATGGGATTTTTTTTAATAGGTTTTAGGTGAACTAATGAATACACACACACACACACTCGCACGCACACACACATACTCAAAAAAAAAAATATATATATATATATATATATATATAAAATATTTTTTTAAAAAAAGGAGAGCAATGATGACATGTCAAATCGAATGAACAATACTGAGCTCTCCAGGGAAAAAAAAAAAAAAAGCTGCACTGTCGTCGACTGTAAAGGGACACAGTGGCCACATAATGAACTCTATTTTCCATATCAATTTAAAAGGAATTTAACAGAGACGCAATAGGGGCAAAGCTCATTTGCATATTGAATATTCATGGTAAATAGATAAATGTTAAAAATCACACTTATTTCTGACCAACGAAAATATAAAATAAACTCAAAATATATTAATATTTTTTTAAATTATTAAAGGGGGCCTTAAACAAAAAGTGCTCAACCCCAGGTGTGAGAAAAAGGAATTATGCGCAAACCGGAGAATATGGTGGAAACTGAACAACTTATGAGAGGTTCAGACACAACAACCTCATGGAGAAAAGGGAAATGGTCTGTTGCCACTACTGCCAAAAACATTCTTTTGAGCGACATTTAATTATCTAGAAATCAACTGTGACCAAGAGATGCTCTGCAAATTATTTATTCACATTGATTTATTAATAACAATTAAAAAAAAAAAATACTCTGCATGCACAAACTGAACAGCAAGAAGAGAACGAAGTAGAATATTTGCAAAATATCTTGCAATTTGAAACCCCAAATATTTAAGTTACAATACATTAAACATAGCATACAACAAAAGCAGCGTTCCAGGGCTGAATAAACACACATAATAAACTCGTTGAACCAAGACTTTTAAATTATGTCAAAAAAGCAATACACAATACATAAAATTGTATCACACAAAAGGGAATTAGGTGCAACACTTTTGTTGCACTTATTCTGCAATTTACTTGATAACTTATGTTAAACTATACTTCACATTTTTTTCCTTCAAAACAAATTCCCAGAGAAGGAGTTGATCAAAATACAATCAAAGACTCCGTCAAAACTTGGGGTGACTAACTCAGAAAGACATACCGTTTTTACAAGGCAGTCTTCATTTATTTACTGAACACCAAGTCAGCACCCGTGCGACTTTTGTGAGGAATAAGCGGCTCGGAAAATAGATGGATGGAATAATGATCAGTGAGAAAGAACAGCAGCTCGGCAAAGTTAGCAATTCGATGCTACACATATTGGATTGACTAATGAATTTGACTGTCACTGAAATCATATGTTTTTTTTCTAGGTTTAGATTTAACTTCAGTCAGGATTAACATAAACATTTACTTGCTCTTCAAACATACACATTCTTTTTACGGCCAAACAAAACGATATACAATATTTTGAGGGTGGATGGGAAAATGATGTAAAAGTAGGCAATCACTGACATGACACTCACAGCACAAAATGAATTACAAGATCAAGAAGTAACACCAGAAGAAAAAGATTTAACTGTTTAACCTCTTTGACACATTCAAACATTTCTCTTCTCTAAGGAATTAATTCCACTTTCTCATTATGAATATTTTTTCAAACTAGTAAATACAGAAATAGTTAAATGATCATGCGGACTAAGCATCATGCAAAAATATACTCTTTTTTTTTTTTTTTTTTTTGCTTCTTTTTATGATACTTTTCACAATATACTGTAGGCCTCAACTTCACTGTAGCAACGCAGTCAATAAACTACAGCGGTTTTGGTGTTGGTAAGGATTTTTTTTTTCTTCTTTTTTTGTACTTTTGCGAACGTCACAAGACCAAACCTTGAAAACAGCGGAGCCATGACGTTCGCAATGCGAAAACAACGGCACTTAACATCAGTTTCAGTCAACAGCAGGTGTCAATGAGGCATAAAAATGTCTCTTTCTGAAATTTGTATTCCACATACGCAATATTAATCAGGATATCGTCTGGTCTAGTTTAGCGGGACACAACATATTGAAAACATTTTTTTTTTTTTATACTTTATTTTTACACAATGATTGTTTGACTGGAAAAATATATTTTTACATCATTTATGAGATGAGTAAAGATGATTACCTATCTATATATTCACGTAGCATCCAGTTGGGTTTTGGTTGTATGTGTGTCAGGAATATGAGTTGTGTCATCAATTGATAGAGACCCCTTCACATCGCTTAACAGGGACGTGTCAATGGAACTGACATCTAAACATTGAGATGCTGATCTGATCATGCTTTCTGCTTTCTTGCCATTCATCACCTTTGCCTCTTGATGACCGTTTTCATTATGTTTTGTGTTTACATCTGTAGCAGTATTCACAATAGCTCTTTTGGCTTCGTCATTTTGTCCACTACTATTGGACAATGACGTATGTGGGTCGCGGACCGTACTGAAAGCCGCCGGAATGGCTGACAATCTCCTCTGCTTTCCGTCTTGCAGCTTGCAATGGTACAGCCCGCGAAACGCTGAGCGGAACTTCTGAGACATGGCATTGTATATCACAGGGTTGATTGCGCTGTTAGAATAAATGCACGTCCGACAAAATAATAGAAACCAGGCATCCAAATAGGGTGTGGACACAAAAGAGTTGATCAAAACTAGTGTTCGATAGGGCATCCACAGTAGAGCGAAAAGGATCACCACTACAGCTAACATCTTTGTTACCTGTAGACAGGAAGAGAGGGGACACTGCATTACACGATTAACAAAAGTGATTTCGTTTCCACACAGTCACAAGATGAATTGGTTGTTTTTCCTACAATAAATTGGAAAGAATTCTCAATCAATTCGCAATTGATGTAACATTTTAAGTAGCAAAATATGACATGTATCTTTATCATGTGTGACATCAATGGTCAACAGAGCAGTTTTTGCTTTAAGTTAAGAGTCTTTTTCTGCAATATTTATTCCAAAAGATGTTTTTTTGTGATTTTTTTTAATTGAGAGAGCTCAGTATTGTTCATTCGGTAATCTTACCGATTTGACATGTCATCATCATTGCTCTCTCTCTCTTTTTTTTCTTTTCTTTGTACGTGCCTGAGTATGTGCGCGTGTGCATATGTGCGTGCGTGTGTGCTCATTAATTCACCTAAAACCTATTAAAAATCTAATACCGTTCACCTAAACCGAATATTTTTTAGTCCCGCAAGAGTCGTGAAGTTGTCAGGAGACCCGAGGAAGGATCAAAGAAAATAAATAAAAGTGAAATCCAGCACCGACCAGGCATCACCTACTACCCACCGGGTTAGTAGATTGTGTTTGAATTTCGGTAGATGCTGGTGTGGTGGATCTGGCATGCATGAAAACCTCCACCAAAGAGGGGAGCCGTCGACCCCGGCCAGGACAGAGCAAGCACAACCCCCCAGGACAGCGCCAAGGTACAAACCCCGGGCGAGAGCAAACCCAGGAGCCCGGAGCGCCCCCCCACCCCATGAGGAGAAAGAACCAAAGAAGAACCAAAGAAGAACCACATTTCCCATGAGGACAAGCGCTGACCATTGTGAAATCCGGACGTCCCGGACGCAGTTGGACTGAATTACATTGTTTCCAGTGGCTATTTTCTTTTTTTTCTTCATACAGCACTGTAACGTTACTCAAGTATGTTAACAGCAGACGGTGGTTGTGATCTTACCTTCTCTATTGTATACACATAAACGCTGCACTCTCCCTCCCTTCTTCCCTACCTCCCTTCCCGCGATGCATTCACAAGCATTCGGAAACAAGAAAGCACTCAACTTTTGAGTGTTGCATGGCTGGTCGAGTCAGTGTAAAAGGGCAAATGTCAAGCTGATGGCTAATTATTGCTACCGCACAATTTTCCGATAGCTAACATTAGCATAAATATTTTGATTTGAGCATGGAAAGATATCTGCTAAAAAGAGCAAAGGCAGCGTCAGATGGAAATCCCCCTCGTCTTTGACCTCATGCCAGCGAGGGAAATCCTGTACTGTGCCACATCCAGGTAGGCTTTTTATCATTATTATTTTTGTCACCTCAGACAAAAATCTTCGTTTCTTAGGGTGTTTTGTAGCTTCTGCATGATAACGGTAATCGCGCGTTTTTTTGTGTATGGCAAAGTTCACACCATCCACCTCAAAGTTGTTTAATGCCAGTAAAAATGATACAGACCCCCTCAGGCCATGACAAAGGCTTCATTAATCTAGCTGTAAATCAATGTTTCATCAGCAGAATTATGAAGATATGAATTGAAATTGAAGGTTGAAAAGTTAATTAGAGGAGCTTTAACTAAAGTCCAAAAAGTAGATTAAGGAACAAACAACCACACAAAACTCACTAGGACATATCAACTGAAAGGAACGACAAGCAAAAGCAAATACGCCACCAAGACTTCTTCTTATCGTGAATTTTATATGGCAGTTAGCAAAACAACTTTTGGTGCAATACCGCCACTTACTGAACTCCAACAAAGACTGAAAAGAGGCAGAAACAAATGCTGCATTCGAGGAAGGTGGGAAAATGGATATATTACAATTGGTTCCTCCGAGTTTCGACCTCAAAGGATTTGCGGCAAATGTAAACAACAAAGATGGCTGATTCTGATCAATTGTTTGTTGTTCTGGTTAACAAAATCAGTCGAAATCTCATTGGGTTATATAAAGTTACTTTTTCTGAATAACTAAATTAATGTTATAATAAATAAATTGATACATATGATTGTAATCATGTAAATTGCGTTTTTGCATTCTTGGTGTTTGTCTCTTTGGGGTTTGCTATTGTCGAGTGAAATCAGATTGAAGCCGGTCAGTGAAGTTGGGTGCCTTTTTCCCCCGACTTCGCAACTCGGATTTCTGAGTTCAAAGTGGCATTCCCGTGCATACTTCCTGGTACGAAATCGGAAAAGTCTGACTTCCCACCTTCCTTAAATGCAACATACAAGCAAACTAACGAGACAAATAAGAAACACCTGAACAAGACACAGGTTGCTGAGGGATCTGATAGGAAGAAACAAGGGACCAGGAGACACAGCACAGGTGGGCACAAAACCCTAACGAGAAAAAACATGATACAAACCACAAGAAAGGCATAAACATATAACAAAACTAAAACACAAATCATGACTTTTTTTTAAATTAACAGTAATTTTCTTAATTTGTGTTGTTGCTGTTTGCAATTCAGGCACAGTGAATCTGATTGTTTATAAATGCTATAAAAAGTTCAGAATCTTAAAATGCAACTTAAAATATGCATTTGCTTTGAGGCTGTTGATGGAAAAGGAGCTGCATTGTGTCTTTGTAGAGCTAGAGAATGCTCATTACATTGTGTAGTACCCAGAGAGTGCCTGTGGTACTGCATGAGGAAGTCTGGCATGTCAGAGAAGTATGTTAGAATAGTACAGTTCATGTATGAGAGCTGTGACACAGTGATGAGGTGCGCTGTGGCTGTTACAGAGGAGTTTAAGGTGTTAGTGGGATTGCATCAGGGGTTCAATCAGCACTAAGCCCCTTCCTGTTTGCAGTGGTGAAGGATAGGCTGATAGATGAGGTTGAACATGTCATTCGCAAAAGGCATTGTGAGAGAGGGGAGCAAGTGGAGGAACATTTAGAAAGGGAGAAGAGTGTACTAAAGATAAGCTGAAGAATATAGTATATTCTGTCCACATATATTCAATCTGTGTGACAATGACAATGGTGTGTGATAGAAAAAAAGTAATTTAATTCAATTTAAATTAAAAAACAGATGTAAACAGGTTGGAAGGTGGCGGAAAGTGTCAGGTGTTGCGTCATAGAAGAGCTTCATAAGGTTTCTAAGTTTGTGGGGAGGCCAGCCATGATGTATGGCTTAGTGGCACTGAACAGGCGACCAAGGGCAGAACTGGAGGTGGTGAAAATGACCATGTTGAGGTTTTCTTTAGCAGTGACCAAGTTGGATAAAATTAGAAATTGGCTCATAGAGGGACAGTCAAGGTTAGATGGTTTGGAAATGTTCCGGTTACTAAGCACATTGGGTGGAAGGGTGTTGAGGATGGTGCTGCCAGGCAAGAGAGCTGGAGGAAGACATAGAAGTTGATAGCGAGGGAAGAAATGAATGCAGTTAGTGATAGAGAGGAGGATCCAGAAGATAGGCTTAGGCCCCCGTCTCAAACAAATCTCGTACACACAAAAGCATTTCAAGACTTGTGTGTGTCCAAAAGAAGACGCTGAGGATGTTTAACGGCTGTAATGTCTATGCCAAGTCTGGAGTGGCGCTGTAGCGCAGCCACAGGGAGTTAACGGAAAGCGGAGAAGAATCAGCGAAGAAGACAAACACTTTTTTTTTTTTTAACTGTATTGCAATCTACAGAACAAACATGGCTTTAAAAAGACAAACACAGGAGAAGTGACAATGGCGGGTGATTCAAGTACAACACCGCTTGTTGAACGTGGGAATAAAGAAGCAAAATATTTTGCTGCAAAGGCATAAGCAAGCTAAGGAGGCTGCGCAAAATGATGACGACACGGCTATCCGCCATTGTTGTTGACAGACTGACGGTTTGCGCGCAGTCACGCAAGAATTGCCGCATACGTCATCAATATGTGACAATGCGTCGTCATCGAGCTGCGGCCATTACGTCATCGCTGGAGGAGTATCCTGCATATGGCGTCCAGACGGACGCGTACGGGGGACAGATTGAAATCTTTCCACTCTGGAGAACCAGTTTCAAAAGTGATCGGTTTCAAGCCATCGTGTGGACGAATGGCCTAAACGGTAAGAAACTTGTGACGATACATTGAAACTGGCTTTTGTGTGAACGGGGCCTTGAAGCTGCTGTGGTGACACGTAACGAGATAAGCCAATAGGGAAAAAAAGTCCAGAAGTAAAAAATCAAGAAGGATAAAACCTAACAGACTTTCTGAAGATCAGATTCCACAAGTTGGGAAATCTGTAAATACAATTTAACATTTCACTTGATGTCCACTGGCGTTGTGTGTGCCTGCGTACATCATCCCTTGGCTTACCCCTCACAACAGTCACCCACTACCACACAGTGACCATGGAAACAGCTCAGACATGTCTGAACATCACATAGCACGGGGGTGGGGGTGGAGGGATGAAGTCAGTCTGTAAGCCTCCAGTGATTAGTGTTATCAGTTTCTAATAATACTGCACACCTTTAACCTCCTACCTCGGTGCTCCAGCTGTCATTTTTTTTTGTTTGTTGGAAAAGCCTTCACACCACCTTTGTTGTGCCCATGACTTTTTAACTCAAGTATGTGCGTTTCCTTTCATGCATCTGACTCTTTTCACGGCGAAGGAAAGAACAATGGGAAAACCAGGCAGCGCGTCGCTCACTATTTTTGCTGGGAGGAGGTGTGTCATAAGTGTGTTTTAAGATAAGGTTCCAAGTCAAAGCTGTGTGGTAAGCCAGCTGCAGCTACCTCAGCAGGTAGATAAAGAGAAAATGCGTACGCAAAGCAAAATGTTTGATTTAAAAGGACAGGGGAAGCTTTCTAATTAAGTCATGAGGAGCAGACCAGCGTTGGGTAATTTTGAATATGCAGATTAATAATGTGGCGGCAGGCTACTTGTGTCCAACATGACAAGAAGATAAGAGAATAGCTCTGCCTTCGGAATTGAAAAAAATAAATAAAATATATTGAGCTCACTGTGCTGTCAAAATGCCTCAAGCAACAATGACCCCCCATATCTTCTTCTTCGAGAGGCACATCAGGAGATCATAGCCATGAGGAATCAAATAAGATTAAAATTGTTTAGAAATCTTTTTCATCTCCATTCATAAAAGTGCAATTCTTCAGCGTGGAAAAGTTCATCAATATCCTATCTGATGAAGTTGGCCAATCAAATGATGAATGAAAGTGTGAGAAGTCTCTTGAAGAAATGAGAGGGTCACATCATCAGCGGGTTTTAAGAACACTTCTTTGTAAATCACATTGTGTGAATCTTCTGCTCTGAGATGGAGGCCCTTGACTACAGGAGATTGAGATCTTTTCAAACTCAGACCTCAGGCACGGTGCTCACACAGGGACAAATGCAGTGGCTCCAAATCCAAGCACGATAAAATGCCATTTGCTTGGGTATGTAAAGCTCTCAAAGCATCAACTACTGGCTCATTGATGAGAGTGTGGTTTGGATCAAAGTGCTGTTTACGTCTAATTCATCTGATAGAAGTCAATTGGACACTGTTAATGAAGAAAAGGATCGTACCCTTAATTTAATTTCCAGCCTGGCTTTTCTATGCTTCTTGAGAATGAGTGGTTTGCATCTTCTGGAGTAGCCTTTGTACTTTTGTTTATGGAGACTTGTTGGGGACTATATATTGTGATGCCTTCATTACTGCCAGATGTTATTGTTGACGTTACTAACAGTCGTTATTGGACAGGAAATGTTAGTCTCTTGTCAGGTATATTTTTTAATGCCAAACCCACATGTTTTCAGCCTACAGCAAAAATAAAGGTATTAAAAAAGAAATTAGCCACACTTTCCATATAGGTTTGGAGGGAGTGAATACATTAAATTCAAAATAACTACCTCTGTTAAGGTAATACGTAATGGTGTAGTCATTTGCAAATTTTTAAATAATGAATGAACGTAAACTATATCCTGACCTCTTAAAGAGTAAAATCTGAAAAATTGTAGGCTACATTAGTAGACAGACTTTTTTTTTCTGTTTGTTTGCTTTAAATCAAATTTTGTGCATCGATAGCACATGTGACATTGACAATAAAGAAAACCTTATGAAAATTTGTTAAGAAATGAGTTTGCTCTGATTTATCTTCATCGTACATTCCATTGCCTTTTGTGGAATGTTGCCCATCACATATATGCAACTAGCAACTAGCAGCTAACGGTTAGCTGGGCTGCTACAGCGTGCTGGCATATGTTGTCTTCGATATGTATGTGTGGAGAAAGTGATTTCTGACACAGCCTGAGGGCTTGTTTGATGTTCAGCCCATATTTATAGCATACGGTATCTTCATCCACCTCCGGGCAGTACCAAGGTTTTATCAATAAGTAAGCAATGCAACGCCTGTGTTGTTCACAGGGCGATTAAATGTTTATTCATGCCACTGTATGCCTACAAGACAAGGACAGAAATCCAGTGGTGGCACGCTAACAAAGTGTGGTAGGATGCCGCAGTGTCACTCACCAATAAAAATTAAACAATAAAGTCAAAATATAAGAGCAAGATAAGGATTATATACTGTAGTGAATGGTGAGTAAAGTTGTTTTGCTCATCTTTGTTGCTTGGTTGGTTCCTAGCCTGGGAGCACTGGTGTGCAAAGGACAGTAGATGCCTGGGGCAGCGCCTGATTTGAAGCCCTCAAAATAATTTCAAATTTACACCCTAAATGCCTATTCATCACAGGAGGATGTCTCTTCATATTGTTTGATGGCCCTTATTAATGATCAGTAGTGGGGGTGGGGGCGCTGTCTCTCACCCATTGCAAGCCCCTGTTTTTTGTTTTTTAATCTGGCGTACCACAGTGGCAGCAATACCATTCCGCGTGGCACAGTTGTCCAGATGAATGAAGCAGCTGTTTCCACTGGTAGAATCACCATCATTGTGCTAAATGTACATCATAAGACAATAAAACCATTAATTAATGTTCCCACTAAAAGAATATGTGATCAAGCACATTATTTCATTATGCTAAGAAAATCTATTGACGAGTGCAATCAATATTAAACATTTACAACTAAAATGGGATTATTACATGCAACACCTTCTCCTAATTTTGAGCACTCATGTGTTATGGTGGCATCCAAAAGTGTGTTCAGGTATTTGGTACAGGGGTGCTTTGAGATACACACAAATTTAATTTATTCCATGTGCATGCTTATAACTCAAAACCCTTGTATGTCATTTCATCTTTCCCTATTAAAATGAATGGAAACGCTATTACTGTAATCTGTTACAGCCTCCAAAAAAAACGCTTGTTGCTTTATGTGTTTATTAAGAAAACAGCACTCTGTAAAATTGTCATTTAAATATTTAAATGGAACTATTGTATTGACATAATTAATTAGAAGGTAAAGAATTTAACTGCTTTTTCCAGATTTTGGCTTCATTTCAATGGAAATTGTGCTGCTCCTTCTGGTGTGTGCATCACTTGGGAGCAACTAAACTCAGTAAACTGTGGTAAAAATATTTGTTCTTGACAGAGGATAAGGAATATATCCCTGTGAGTACTGCTATATTATCTGTCTACATGTGCTTACAATGTTCAAATATCTGTTCCTTAAAGAGTTATAAAACAGCGTTTTGCATTGGGATCTAAAGCTAAACTTACAGACTGAATCAAAGTTGTGTGGTTTCTTTAAACACATGCAACTCGTATCTCAAAGCACTGCTGTATGTACATTATTTAGTGCATAGCACAACATAGGTGTACCATCATTGAAGGATTTATTCTCCCCAAATAACAGGAACAATCTGGATCAGATGCTAATTTGCTGCCCTTCTATTCAAACAAAAAGGTCAGAAGTTTTTGTTTTTTTTACACTCACACACAAAAGCTTTATTTTCACCAACCTGACAGAGCTTGCTTTGAGCACGCCTGTCTTTTTAAAGATCAATGAATAAATAATAACAGTACTTTTAAACAGATGGTAATCTCAATGCCAATAACTGTTTTTGTGACAACCCCTTTTTGACATGCCATGAAGAATCTTTCAATTGGCAACCTGTTTCAACACAAAATACACACACAAAATATCCCCTGGCCTGAACTAAAAAATAAAAATAAAAACTTTTTGTATTATGTAGATTGAATGGAATTACGTACATTAGAGACTTCCTGACTTAAATCATAAGCATTGAATAGTGAAAAAAGACAACACTATATTATGCTTGTCGAACCTCACTGATTATATATTATTTAAAAAAAAAACTTGCATAAGACCAGGGTCTGGATTTCTA
Source organism: Vanacampus margaritifer (assembly GCF_051991255.1). Taxonomy (NCBI): domain Eukaryota; kingdom Metazoa; phylum Chordata; class Actinopteri; order Syngnathiformes; family Syngnathidae; genus Vanacampus; species Vanacampus margaritifer. The sequence goes on along the minus strand of NC_135437.1, from coordinate 23,130,850 downwards.
CCAATTTTCTATACCACTTTATCCTCATTAGGGTCACAGATGAGCTAGAGTTTATCCCAAGTAACTTTGGGCAAGAGGCAGGGTGTTCAGGAGTGAGTGACAACAAGGGTTAACGCTATCCCTCACATTCACATCCATGAACAGTTGGAGTCTTCAATTATTCTAACATTCACTTTTTTGGAATGTGGGGAGAAGACACAGCCTAACCAGAAAAAAATGGAGTTCATGCAAATGCGGCACTGAAAGGCCAGAGTCCCTAATTTCGTGCTCAGCGCAAGTCAAGCACAAAGCGCTCAAGGCTCTATTTTTGTAGACAGGTGCTTGAGCACTCGGCGTAACAACAGGCGCATCTTCAAGTCTAGTTTTGCGTGTTTGGGAATTTGACATTTGTGCCTCGTTGGGCATTAAGGCGGACGGAAGGACGTCTCTATTACACGCCCCTGGTGCACCTCACAATTTGGTGACAAGAAGTAAGCAAAACTTTAGACCAGGTGAAATCGGGTCTGAGTTGTGGTGCAGTTGGTTCAACCTAATTTTTGTGGATTTGATCAAGGTGCAGCAGACAGATTCTACACTCTGTGGCGATGTCATTAGATTTCATTCATAATCATCATCGGGTGGTTGGGGGTGTTGTGCCTGCCCGCTCCGGTGGGCCTCCTGGCACCTCGGGCGGGCCCCAGTATCCGGGGGGCGAGCCCTATCGCCTATGCCTGCCGGGGTCCCGGTGGGATGGGTGGGGATTTGGTGGGCGGGTGCGCCTCCTGCCCCCGCCTGGTTGGGAAGGGCCACGCTGGTCGCTCCTCTTAACTCACTGCTCTAGTTTTGCACAATACACTTTGTTTATAGACATATAGGGAACATAACACACTTGGGGGGGGGGGGGGGTAGGGTGGAGACACCATCTTCGCCCTACAACTCCCCTCCAATTTTAATGCACCACACAACTGGGAGGGGGGGGGGCAGGGGTGTCGGGTGGGGTGTCGGGTGGGGTGTCGGGTGGGGTGCCGTCGGTTGGGGCAGACCGCAGTATTGAGCAGTGCTGCAATCTCCCATCCGTGTCCCCACCGTGCCACCGTGCCCCCCCTATTTATTTATTTTTAATGCACCACATACACTCACTTACATGACTGGGAGGCAGGTGGATCGGAGCGTGGGGATATCATTTCCCTCTGCTGCATCTCACCTGCTCCCAGTTTTAATGTACCACGCACACACACTTGTATATACACTGGGTGGGGTCACATTCATGGTGTAGGGGTAGAGTTCTCCAGTCGGTGAGCTGGCGAACTCAGTAACAGGGTTAGCTTTCACTAAGAACGCTGGCGTGACGACCGGGGCCTTTCCCCGCTGGGCCTGGGGTTCTGGGGTGCCGCCCATCCCCCGGTGCCCCCATCTCCCCTTCTGCCCCCGGTGTTCCATCCCTCCACGCGGCGGGAGGTGGGGTGGGCGCGGGTACCCTCTCTGTTCCGCTGTCCGGCCCCTCTCCGGCACCCATGCATGGATACGGGGGGTCCCCAGGGTTTGGGGGGGGGGGGGCTTGGTTGGGAAGGGTGGTGGTACGGGTGGCTGGGTGGGGGGTTGCTGGGGATGGGGGGTGTCCGGGGAAATTCAAAATTCAAACACTTCCTCTGGTCATTGAATCGGTGGAAGCTGATGTCTGTGGATCTCACTCTGCTTCATCTATCCTTCCTTTCCTCAGTCTCTCCTTTGGTCTCTTGAGGTCTCCCTAATTTGTTGGAATTTAGATGTTTCTGGGATTGGTGAAAGACTCTGGTTGGTAACCCGGTGGGTAGTAGGTAATGTCTGGTCGGTGCTGGATTTTACTTTACTTTCTTTTCTTTGATCCTACCTCGGGTCTCCTGACAACCTCACGACTCAAGCTGGATTCTGAAGTATTCGGTTGAGGCGAACGGTATGGGATTTTTAATAGGTTTTAGATGAACTAATGAGTACACACTCACACGCACGCACACATGCACACATACACACGCACATGCACATACGCACCCACATCCAAAATAACATTCATAAAATGACAACAGTGTGCCCGACAAACCCTCTCAATCCTTATCCTTGTATAAATCGATTCATTGAATGCATTATTATTATTATTATTATCATCATCATCATCATATTTAATATAAATTAGAGCTGTCAAACGATTACATTTTTTAATCAGATTAATCACATCTTGGAATTTTGATTAATCACAATCAATCGCTTAATAAATTTTTTATCAAAACATTTTGTCCACCAAATTTAAAGAGCACCTGTTAAGCGTTTTTTTTTTTTTACATTTAATGTTATGAGGACGTCTTTATTTATTTATTTATTTATCCACTGCACACGCCCATCCTCTTTTTCTAATCAGTGAATTACTTGCATAATTTAAAATGGGAAAAAAAATAGTTTGACATATTTTGAATGTCATACGCAAACATTTATTAAATGCTTTACTTTAATGCATGTAGTTATGTTTATTGCTCTAAACACAACCTGTGCTACCTTTAACGTAACCATCCTGTGTCAAGAAAAGGATAATCGTGGTCAAAATTAATATTGCGATTAATCTGGGTTAATACATGATTAATGCTGCCTGCAACATTATCCAGTAAGACCGGTTTGGTGGTGGGTCAGTTATTGGTTAGGGGAGGCCGCATAGCTCAGCTTGAGCTAGCTACAGGTACCGTGACTGCTGGGTACCGGCATGAGATGAGCGGTTGCGAGGTTGCCAGGCGTTACCATGGAGGAGAAAAAAAGGACGAAAATTACTCCTCAGAGTGTACCGTGGCGGCCCACAATTACGCTAAGGGCCCGTTGAATTTCAACCGAGCCAACGTAATGAAGAGACATGGCAGCTACCAATCATAAGAAGATCTGTTTTCCATATCTAATTAGGAGAACAGAGACCCAATCAGATCATAATTTTAATGAGAAAATGTCTTGTTCGAAATTTTCGAAAGTTTCTGACCAACGGAAATAGCATGAAAAATGTCATCCTGCTCATCCATCCATCCATTTTCTTAACCGCTTTTCCTCACAAGGGTCGCGGGGGGCACTGGAGCCTATCCCAGCTGGCTTCGGACAGTAAGCAGGACACACCCTGAACTGGTTGCCAGCCAATCGCAGGGCACACGAAGACGAACAACCATCCACACTCACAATCACACCTATGGACAATTTGGAGTGTTCAATTAACCTGCCATGCATGTCTTTGGAATGTGGGAGGAAACCGAAGTACCCGGAGGAAACCCACGCAAGCACAAGGAGAACATGCAAACTCCACACAGGAAGGCCGAAGCCTGGACTCGATCTCACGTCCTCTGCACTGGGAGGCGGACGTGCTAACCAGTCATTCACCGTGCCGCCCCATCCTGCTCATTTCCAACTCAAATTATTTTGCAACCCCAATAAAAGGAGATCAAAGATTAAGAAATAAAAACAATAAAAAAAAATTGTGACTTGTGACCTTTAAGTAAATGACTTGAATCAGTATTTCTTTTTACTCTTTTTTATACACTTCTCTTACACTTATTGTACTTTTGCAAACTCTGATTTTCACCCACAAATGACAATATTGGTTGCATTTGACTACCAAGCGCCACAATTCTATTTGTTGACAGTTTGAAAATTGGAGACAACTGAAGCCTGCAAAAAATAAACAATTGTGACGAGATGAGATGACGCTTGTTTTTGTGTGTGTTTGTCGTACTAAAGCATTGCTAAACAAAAAGAAATAGCGTTGCCAAAAAAAAAGGGGGGGGGGGGATTATCCACTGTACATCCAATCATAAAACACTAGTGACCCCATGAAGCAAGCATTGTACACGGGAACTTGTATACAAGAAAAAGTTAAAGAATGAAAAGGGGTCTTTATGGCAAATGCTGATACAGAAGATGTTGATGGGTAAATGTGCAAGTGAGGCTCAGACCTGTTTCCTGGAGGACAGTGCACACTTGAGGCGGCGTGGGCGACCTCTCTTCCCCACTTCTGTGACCTCCCGACAGCTTTGGCGCAATGTGGTGGCACTGGTTTCGGGTTGGTTTGGCAGAGGTCTGCAGAAATGCATGACCATGAACTCGGTCAAACTCCAAATTGTCCCTCTGCAGCAGTTCATCACTGATGTTTATTTGAATTTAATTGTTTAAAATACAAATGTGAATTGTGGAGTAACTCAAGAGATATTGGTTTGGCCAACAGTCTTATCAACAAAAGCAATGCTCTGCACTCAGAAATATTTCAAACCTAACTTAAGATTTATGTAATTTTTTTGCATGACAAATTCCCATTTATTTATTATTTTAGAACCTGTTATGATACATATTCATTAGTCTAATAAAGCCTATTTATTTGAAATGCATAATCCTCAGGTTTATGTATAGTAGTAACTTTAAAAAAAAATCATTTTAACTATTTCTATTAGTTTAAAAAAACTTCCACTTTTGCTAACAATAGTATGAAAACCCATAAAAAAGTATATTGTAAATTTAGAACAGATATAAAATTTGTGATTAATCGTTAGTGAACTATTGAAGTCATGTGATTAATTACAATTTTAAAAAATTATTCGCCTGACAGGCCTAATTAAAAAAATATATATTAAAAATAAGGGCCGTTTAATCATAATTAATCGCATGATAATTTTATATCTGTTATTAATGTACAATAAAAAAATATAGGTTTTCATAAAAAATGAAATGAAAAATTGTTAAACTAATAGAAATAGTTTACATGAATTTTTGACGTCTATAGTCGTCAATGGCAGTGAATGAGTTAATAAAGTATAATAACCGGTACTCTAAATTATTAATAATGAGAGTATTTATTTAAAATACATAAGCATGTTGTTTGAATTGTATAATAATCTGGTTACCTATACACAATAAATAGCATATCGTCGCTGCTATGTGAAAAACCCTCATTTCCATTTTTGGGTTATATTTTACATTTTTATGTTTTTGTGATGAATCACAAAAACGTTTAAAAAAATTTTTTTAAGTAATTATACTTTATTATTACACTAAATACATAAACCGGAGGATTATGCATTTCAAAAATAAATATAGGCTTTGTTAGACCAATAAATATGTATCATATCAGGTTGATTTGGAAGGTTTGTGTTAAAATTATCTTTAGAAAAAAAGTAAATAGGATTTTGTTGTGTAAAAAAAAATAAAACTACATAAATCTTAAGTTAGGCTTGAAATATTTCTGTGAGTGTGTAGGTTTGGCGTATAGTACCTGATTTTAATAGGATACTATCCTACATCAAAAGCATTGAAAAGCACACTATTTCTCGTGTGCTTAAGGGCTATATAAATACAACTTGACTTGACATTTATCAAATCTTATTGTAAAGTGTACTTATTGTAGAAATTGTACTTTTGATTGCTTGTATACACATAGTTGGGTCTCTGGAGTGCCTTCCTAACCATCAAGTCTGAAATTACACAATTAAGCTCACTCGTCAATAAAGAAAGTGTAATTACCCGAGGTAGAGAATCCGTGCTATCAGTCCGTAGAGCACGATGGCAAGAAGTAATGGAACAACATAGAAAATAGCAAAGTCGATGAGGTAGATGGGCAGGTAGAGCTCCCGCTTCACCTTGTACCCACACTGAACATGTCCATCCAAGCTCACCTGATCACACATTTATTGAAGAAATACAGCAGAGTGAACATTAGGATGTTGATTCACATTTTACATCAGCACAGTGATAATAGTGCTTTCAAAATGGCTTTTGACATCCACTTGATGTTGCGCAAGCTTTGGCACAAAAGAAGATCTCAACATTTTATGCCTAGTAAAGGTTACCGCTATTGATTGGAGGACTGCTAAGTATGTTGAAGGTGGAACACATTTTGTAAACATAATGTAACCTTACTGCTCTATGATTTTGTAGTGTTTCAAGCACAAACACTTGTCCTTTACACATTTTATATTGCAATTAGCTTTAAAGGTTGCTTGTCAATATATTGACAACATTTGTTGTAAAATGTATTACTCTTACCTGAATATCCACAAGGAAAAACCATAATATGCAGTAAATACAGGTGAAGATCCAAACCCCTGCAATTATCCTCTTGGCCCTGGACACTGTGCACACAGTCTGAGCCTTCATTGGATGGCAGATAGCAATATACCTGCACATGTGGAAAAAACAACAACAAGGCACATCTTATTAATGCACAAGTCACTTGTGGCTCTTGCTAGTTTTGCCCTCCCACAATCTGCTGCTGACTTTTAGTTTATAGTTTGTATTACTATTAGGGGTGTCAGAATGAGTGTGTTAATGCTGAGTTAATTTCAAGTTCCTTTAACGCCACAATTTTTTTAAACGCGTGATTAACGACTGACCCTTACTTGGAAAGCCTGTATTGGGGGGAATTCCAGTTGCAATGCAGCATACACGTCCACGTCAAAATTTAACAGTACATAATACATTTATTAATAATGCATATACTTGTGGAGACTGAGGTCAAGTTGTATTTTCCAATTTTTAAAAAATTGCTGAATTTCACAAGTTACTTCATGTTAAAGATTAGATAATATGAAAAGAAAACTGCATTGAGCTGTCACCAACGTCTTACGAATACAATTATACAATGTGGCAGAAAAATGACCTCAACACAAATCAATATAAGCACTCGTTTTTTACAGTACAGTACTTTTTTTTTAAACTCAATATTACGAATTATTATGAAATTACTGTGTCAATGACTAAAAGATGCAGCCATATTTCTATTAGTTTAAAAAAATCCACTTTTATGTTAATGAGAGTTAAAACTTAGGGAAAAAACATTTTATTGTACATTTTATTGTACAATAAAATGCTGTGACCCCTTATGATAAACACATTAAATGTATTGCGTTTCCCTTGCCTGGACGCGGGTCACTGGGGCCCCCCTCTGGAGCCAAGCCCAGAGGTGGGGCTCATCGGCGAGCTCCTGGTGGCCGGGCCTGCACCCATGGGGCCGAAGAGCCCGAAGAGGCAACAAGGGTCCCCCTTCCCGTTGGCTCACCACCGGTGGGAGAGGCCAAAGGGGCCGGGTGCATAGTGGGCTGGGCGGCAGCCATGGGCGGAGACTTTGGCGGTCCGATCCCTGGCTACAGAAGCTAGCTCTTGGGACATGGAATGTCACGTCTCTGGCAGGGAAGGACCACAAGCTGGTGTGTGAGGCAGAGAAATTCCCTCTAGATATAGTCGGACTCTCCTCCACACACGGATCAAGAGGGGTTGGACTCTCTTCCCACGGTGAGAGGCGCAGAGCAGGTGTGGGCATACTGATTGCCCCACGGCTTGGCGCCTGTACGTTGGGGTTCACCCCGGTAGACGAGAGGGTAGCCTCCCTCCGCCTTCGGGTGGGGGAACAGGTCCTGACTGTTGTTTGTTTCTATGCACCAAACAGCAGTTCAGAGTACCCACCCTTTTTTGAGTCCTTGGAGTGCTGGAGAGCGCTCCCTCTGGTGATTCCCTCATTCTGCTGGGAGACTTCAACGCTCACGTGGGCAATGACAGTGAAACCTGGAGGGGCGTGATTGGGAGGAAAGGCCCCCCCGATCAGAACCCGAGTGGTGTTCTGTTATTAGACTTCTGTGCTCGTCACGGATTGTTCATAACGAACACCATGTTCAAACATAGGAGTGTCCATATTTGCACTTGGCACCAGGACACCCTAGGCCGCAGTTCTATGATCGACTTGAAGAGAAGAGAGGGGCGGAGCTGTCAACTGATCACCACCTGGTGGTGTGTTGGCTCCGATGGTGGGGGAAGATGCTGGTTATACCTGGCAGACCCAAACGTATTGTGAGAGTTTGCTGGGAACGTCTGGCGGAATCCCCTGTCAGAAGGAGTTTCAATGCCCAACTCCGGTAGAACTCCCTTGTCCCGGGGGAGGCGGGGGAAATTGAGTCCGAGTAGGCCAAATTCCGTGCCTCCATTGTTGAGGCAGCAGATCGTAGCTGTGGCCGTAACGTGGTCGGTGCTGTGGCGGAAATCCTCAAACCCACTGGTAGACACCAGTGGTAAGGGATGCCGTCAAGTTGAAAGAGTCCTATCGGGCCTTTTTGGCCTGTGGGACACTGGAGGCAGCTGACAGGTACGGACTGGCCAAGCGGAACGCGGCTTCGCCGGTCACTGAGGCAAAAACTCGAAACAGAGTTTGGTAAGGCCATGGAAAACGACTTCCGGACAACTTCAAGGAAATTCTGGTCCGCCCTCTGGCATCTCAGGAGAGGAAAGCAGTACACCATTAACACTGTTTATAGTGGGGATGGCGTGCTGCTGAACTCGACACGGGACGTCGTGAGTCGGTGGGGAGAATACTTCGAAGTCCTCCTCAATTCCACCTTCCTTTGATGAAGCAGAGTCTGGAGACTCTGAGGTGGGCTCTCCTATCTCTGGGGTCGAAGACACTGAGGTGGTTGGAAAGCTCCTCATTGGCAGGGCTCCGGGGGTGGATGAGATCTGCCCGGAGTTCCTAAAGGCTCTGGATGTTGTGGGGCTGTTGTGGTTGACACGCCTCTACATCACGTGGACATTGGGGACAGTGCCCATGGATTGGCAGACCGGGGTGGTGGTCCCCCTTTATAAGAAGGGGGGCCGGAGGGTGTGTTCCAACTATAGAGAGATCACACTCCTCAGCCTCCCTGGTGTAGCGATTATTTGGGTTGCCGTAATGGCTTATGAAAAATTTAGACGGTACTGAGGGGAGTTGTCATTTCCTCAGCAACCTCTGGGGGCACCACATTGACTTTGCTTGTTTGTAGGAGCAAAATAAACGATAAAAATCCTATTACCAAGTATTCATAATCTGAAATTGCTACTTTAGTTAATCATGGAGTTCTTTGCTTTATTAAGAGAATTACTAATACACTCAGTAAACACAAATGATTCGGCAGAAATTGAATTTCTAGACAACAAAATTATTTAGTAAACACACACATATATCAGTCACAGCCTAACCTATTAATTGAACGGAATAAAAAAGGTGTGAATCAAAGATCAAAAGAAAACCTGCAACCTAACGAACTAAGATAAAAAGGGGATAAAAAAAGTAGATAGGGAATAGAGATGGAAGCGTTTTGACCTGTCAATCCTTTTATGTTTGAATAAAAGCACTAGTAGTATATGGTCAGATTGCAATGAAAGCGCACTCACGGCTGGTTCAAATGCACGGGAGAAAGAGGGACTCGGCGAGTGTTGATCCTCAGTTGAAGAAAACTCCGTTGGAGGCAATCTGGGTGGTCGGCGCACACGCAGCTGGAATGCTGCACTGGAGTCTCTGGCTGATAGTGATGGGCGCACGACTGAGAGGCCGCTGCATGTCTCCGGTTGGTGGCGAGGAGCACGCGTGGCGTGGAGGCCACGGCAGGTCCTTAGCTGGCACAAATCCCGGTTGGTGGTGATGTGCTTGTGTGGTTGAGAGGCCGCAGTCAGTTGGTTTGGTCGCTGCGGGGCATCTCAGGCGCACGGGTGGAGCAGAAATGGGTCGCTGGCGTGCAGCGGCTCGGTGCCTAACAGTCGTCGTGGGACCGGGTTGGCGGGGCGCTGCGTGAATCAGAGAGCGGAAGGTAGGTGGGTCGGCTCTTGGCAGGAGCAGGCACACGCCTTTTGGGGATCCGCAGTTTGGTTGCGAGTCCTTGCTTAATGCGTGCTTTGGGGCACGCGTTGTGTCTCAAGTCCAGGGCTCAAAGAAATAAGCTGCATAGTCGCTCTTAGCGTGTTCGGCGACCACGTTTCTAGAGTTTGGTCAGGAGAAGTTCATGGGGCAGGAAGAGCGAAGAGGGAGAAGGGCGAAGAAGAAGAGAAGAAGAGGAGGAAGTTCCTTTGCGCGCTGGCTTTTAAACTGTGTCCCAGGGGGCCGGCATTAGTCCCGCCTCTTCCGCGAGCATGAAGCAGACTTGGTCGACTGAGACTAAGCTTTTGTGATAGCATTTGATCTTTTTTTTTTATCAGAATTGACACTGTACTTTATCACCGATTCTGTTCATAACTTTTATGGACAGAATTTCTGGGCGCAGCCGAGGTGTTGACGGGGTCCAGTTTGGTGGCCTCAGTATTGCATCTCTGCTTTTTGCAGATGATGTGGTGCTGTTGACTTTATCAAGCTGTGATTTCCAACTCTCACTGGAGCGGTTCGCAGCCGAGTGTGAAGCGGTTGGGATGGAGATCAGCACCTCCAAATCCGAGACCATGGTCCACAGTCGGAAAAGGGTGGTGCCCTCTCTGGGTCGGGGATGAGATCCTGCCCCAAGTGGAGGAGTTCAAGTATCTTCGGGTCTTGTTCACGAGTGAGGGCAGGATGGATCGGTGCAGCGTCTGCAGTGATGCGGACTCTGTATCGGTCCGTTGTGGTAAAGAAGGAGTTGAGTCAAAAAGCGAAGCTCTCGATTTACCAGTCGATCGACGTTCCTAACCCTCACCTATGGTCACAAGCTGTGGGTCGACACGCTGGAGAGACTATGTCTCTCGGCTGGCCTAGGAACGCGTTGGGATCCTGCTGGAGGAGCTGGTTGAAGTGGCTGGGGAGAGGGATGTCTGGGCTTCCCTACTAAAGCTGATGCCCCCGCGACCCAACCTCGGATAAGCGGTCGAGGATGGATGGATTTTATTGTACATTTAGAACATATACAATTTGCGATTAATCGTGACTTAACTATTGAAGTCATGCGATTAATTACGATGGGGAAAAGACCCCTAATTACTATACATTTAGGCTATAATCTATGAGTGTTGCTCTGGTTATCAGAATCTGAATCATCTTTATTATGCAAGTTTGTAACTTATTATTATTATTATGCAACCCCTCTTCAGAAAAGACCTGGAATATGCATCTGATGCTAAAAGTACAGTCCTGCTCACCATTATTGGCATTATGGAAACACATTGTGACTCACCTTTGGTAAATGACAAATGAGAATTCCCTGTTCTAAATTGTCTGTGCCCAATTGACATGAATTAACCAATGAATGATGACTTTGATATTTTGTCAAAAGCGTGAAAACAAAGGAGCTGTCTGAGGACATCAGAAGTGCAATTGTTCACAAACACAAGACCTCCAAATGGTATAGACAGAGCCATTTCCAAAGATTTTGATATCCCTGTTTCAGCAGTGAGTAATGTTATTAAGAAGCTGGACGAGCATGGACCTGTCAAGAACCTCCATGGACGTGGGGGGAAGAGAGAAATTGATGACAGAAGTATTTGACGGTTGGTGCGAATGGTGGAAAAAACACCACGTTAAACATCCAAAGTCCTGAAAGCCAACCTGCAACAGTTTGGGATCACGGTTTCAAGAAGCACCATACGCCACACACTGAACCAAAAACATGGCTTCATGGGCAAAGACCATTCCTGAGAAAAGAATGGCTAACCTTTGCCAAGGAGTACCTGGACAAACCACAATTATTTTGGGAAACTGTTCTGTGGACAGATTAAACAAAAATAGATATTTTTCGCAATGCGCGCCAACAGTTTGTTTACAGACAACGCAATAAAGCTTCCAAGGAAAAGAACAGCCTCCCTACAGTTAAGCATGATGCAGGAACCATAATTCTGTGGGGCTGCTTTGCTGCATCTGGTACTGGAGGCCTTGATCGTATCACAAGAATCATGAAACCAGAGAATTATCAAGACATTGTAGTGGGACATGTCCAACCAAGTGTTAGACAACTTGGTTTGAGTTGAAGGTCATGGGTCTTCCAGCAAGATAAAGATCCAAAGTACACCAAAAGCACACAGGAATGGTTAAAAACGACCCCCGATCTCAATCTTTGATATGAGCTGAAATGTGCCATTGGGGTTAAAAAACCTGCAAACATTCAAGAGCTTGAACAATTTGCAAAGGAAGAGTTGGGGGAAATACCAGCAGAGAAGTGAAGAGATGGCTACAAGAAACGTTTGGAAGCTGCCATCAATGCCAAAGGGTGTGCAACCAAATATCAAAAACGGGTGCCATTATTGCTGTTTTCTATTTTTTTTCTTTATGTAAGTTAAAAACAATTTCCTTTGTTGAATTACTTTGGACATCCAATTAAAAGGTCCTGATGATATAAATTTGGTACATTCCCATTGAATAAAAAAATGTTCTGAAAATATTGTCGAGATCATGCAAAAAAAATGAAGGGGTGTCAATAACAGTGAGCAGTACTGTATGTAGGCTACTTGTATGAACTGGCCCGTAGCGGGAAGAAGCTTGGAGACTACAGATTTAGAACATAAACACATAAGCACAGACAGTTATTAAGCAGTGTAAGGTACCTCGTAGTGCAGTAAGACTGAAAGTGCAGAATACCGAGGTGACCATCCGGCATCCGCAGAGCCATCTTGGTCATTCATTGTTTTCTACAAAGTGTTGCCTGGCCATACTCACCTTTCCACAGTGAAGGCGGTGATGGAGCAGGATGACACATTTATGCCCAAGTACTGCAGGTAGGTGATTCCCAAGCAGCCAGCGTGCCCGAACACCCAGGTTCCCGTGAGACTGTCTGAGATGTTAGGAAGTCCCGCCGCTACTAAAACAGTTAAGTCAGCTATGGCCAGGCTCACCAGGTAACAATTTGTTGGCGTCCTCATGTGGCGGCTGGTCAGGACAACAAGGACTACCATGATGTTACCAACAATGCCGACGCCGCACACAAGCAGGACCAAGAAAACAGATACCGTCTTGTACTCCAGGGACTGGGAAATGACAATGCTGGGACTCAGGGATATGTTAGTTGGAGTGTCAACTCTGGAGCTCACATTGTCAGTCATGTCTATTTGAAAAGCTTCACTGTTTTTCTCTCCGAGTGTGAGTTAGTAAAGGCTAGAATTGTTTAATTAAAAGAAATTGAGGGACATGTTCCTTCCCCTGCATTGACAGCTGACTCTCATCTCATGCAGTTTGATTTAAAACTAATGCAATGCCAATTGTTACTTGAAACTTGCTGCTGGCTTGTTTGTAATTGAGTTGATCATCGGGTCTACATTGTAAGCTAATACAGATGGAAACAAACGCATGAGTGAATACGACATTATAGGTGATTGTCTCTTGTGATTGAATTTCTGAACAGCCCCCAGGCACCTAATCAGTCACCTAGAACAGGAAAGAAAACAGAAGAAAGGGAAGAAGGGGATCAATTTGTATCAATTTTCATAAATAATCAATCTTTCCTAACATGCTTGGCAGTAGTGTCACTAGAGGGAATTACTGTATTAAATTAATGGAATTGATCATTCTGTGTAGGAGTAAGGAGATGATTCAAAGGTGTGTGACATTACTGCACATTACTGTGTGACATTACTGCAATACCACGAAGAGCATTTTTTTGTGAGGGTGGGGGGTAGGGGGAAAAAGAGCTAAATGTATGCCTTGCAAGGGACATTTGAATAATGTCATCACACCAATTCTTGAAATGTCATACATCTGAGGATATGTGATTTAAGTAAATCGTGATTGCTGACTTTCAAGTCAATTTAATTTATCACACCTCTGAAAAGCAAGGCATATTTTGAGGTTGTCTTACTCATGACAAATATAGAGAACAGTAGGGCTGGGCGACATAGCCAACCCCCCCCCCCCCCCCCCCCAAAAAAAAAAATTCCAGTCATTCTGGACGATTATGATTTGAATTGATTTTAATCTAATAAACCCAACAAACATGTATTTGTTTATTCAAAAATAATTCCTGCACTAAATGTTCAGACAACAATAATGTTTACTGATTCTAAATTTGTTTTAACATAAACTTAACATTTATAGTTTGTGCTGAAATGCCACAATTAAGTAGTTGGTAGTGAAGGATTTTAATATGTTTGTAATCTTGTGCGTGTTCAAATAAATCAAAGATGAGATTCTTGTGAAAAGGGTCCTTGCAAGGTTGATTCATTACAGAGATCTCTGGTCACACAATTGCATATAGCCCAAGCAGTGTCATCCAATATGTGTGTGTCTCTCCCCCAAGGAGACACAGCCCTTTTATTACAATCAGAGTTTGTACAGAAAAACGCCTCTCTCCTCCCATCAAATACGAAAATCAGATTTCATTCTCACAGTATGCTAGGTTGATCTTTCACATTTAGACAAAAAAGAATCTCAGCATGCTAGATTGAACTTGAATTTTCACAAGCAGGACAAAACAGGGAATTTAGACAAAACAAGATAACAGATAGGTTAAGGTCGAGTTATATTGAGTTTGACATTATTACACCTGTGTAGATGTGCATCTACACATCTATAACTAAATTCAAAATGATTAAAATATAAAATAAAGAATTAAAAATGTTAACAGTAGCTATTGTAAACATGTCTTGTACACCACTAATCCAGCATTCTGCCACTTGTGAAAATTTACAACTCAAAATAACATTTGGATGTAACACAACATAAGAACAACAGCTTTTAATAATTAAGAAGAAACTCGATTTTGCAACTTTTCAATGATTTGATTATTTAAATGACAATTAATCAAATTAATTTGATTTATTGCCCAGCCCTAGAGAACGGTATAGGGAAAATGAATGAGACATATTATGGTGTTTTCCTGGATAGTGGAGTAGCGAGAAATTTTTTAGTGGGATGGCTAGGATGACGCACTGGCCACTGGCCACGGGCACGGCGTGGGCGTGGGCATACTTTGGACACACATGATGCCGCACATTTGCATGATTGCAGCCTCCTGTATCTGAAAAGTTATTGTTTTAAAAATATATATATATTTCTTTATTATTCAATATGGTATGTTACTATATATAAGAGGCATATATTACTTAACGTAACTGAAGAATCTGATGTTCAATTACTTTTTTGTCGAGTTTAATACAAGTGGAATGTGATCTAAGGATACTCCACCAATGTGAAAATGTCAGGAAAGTCACAGGTATTAAAATATTGCCCTATATGTGGGCTGGCCTCCCTATAGCCACCACACAGCTCCACCACTGCAAGTCCTAGCTCATCTCTTCACATATTGAACTTTTTCTCTTGGGGGCTGCCTTTAATGAATTGAGGTGGACATGAAATGAAAAAGTAATTCAGTTATATTATTCTGCCATTAATCAAAATGTATCAAGCTCATGTCTGAGCACACACAACAAAATAACTGACCTTCTGCCTCTCCTTGAAATGATGTTCCCATACGTCCAATTTACATTCTCATAAAAATTGCAGCGAGCTAATGCATTTTCTTTCATAGTTATCCATACATGCATTATCTGAGGGACGAAGCATTTACCGGCGTATACAGGCGAGAGGCAGGACACACCCTAGACCAGGGATAAGGAACCCTGGTCCTTGAGAGACACTGTCCTGCCTGTTTTCCATGTCTCTCTCCTCTAACACAGCTGACTCAACTGATCAGCTAATCAGCAAGCTCTGTAGAAGTTTGATAATGATCTTATTCATCAATCAGGTGTGTTGATGGAGGGAGACATGGAAAACAGGCAGGACAGCGGGTCTTGAGGACCTGCAGGGTTCCCTACTACTGGCCTAGACTGATCACCCATCATTCACAGGGCTGACAAATAGACAGAAAAACATTTAGCATGTAATTACCTGAGTCCACGCAAGTACTACGAGTTCTGTTTTGTTTTTCAATCAATTTGACTTCCAATCTACTCTCCTCATTTGCATGTTGACAGAAACGTGTTCTAAAAACAAGAGTGAGACTTTATTTATTTATTTATTTATTATCTGACACTGGAGCACTTGGAAATGTAAATTGCATTATAAATACAATTGATTATTATTATTATTATTATTATTATTATTATTATTATTATTATTATTATTATTATTATTGTGTGGAACTGAGTGTTGTCTCTGTATAACATGACTGGCACACAAAGAGACTTGAATTCTATACCATCAGAAATCTTGAGGAAGTTACAAGCCAGGAACTCTTGTCCAAATGTGTCTGTTTCTGACCAACATTCTGCATGAATGGATAAACAATTCTCCAAATTCAGGTAAACACCAAAAATATGTCAATTAATTTGTCCAAGTAACACGTGCATCAGTCTTCAGTTGAAAAATAAATTATATGCATAAATGTGGGGCAATTGGCAAACTTAGGGCCAAATCCAGTAAGAATGCGCTGCGTCCGCTAACAGTGCTAAAAATGGCTCCACATCTGCACCCGCAGTTTGCGCCTTGTTATACCAGCGCAAGCACGTGGGCATACAGTATGCATCTTTCACGTGAAAGTGATTACAAAATGCCCCCCACCTCACCACCACCACCACCGCTCAGCCCGGGTTACGTCATGTGTTGTAAACCAACAGAGAAAAATGCCCCCACCTTCGCCGCTCCTCTCTCACACCCTACGCACCATGCGTGATTAGTGTGAGGGGGGGCGGGCAATTTCTCCGCCAAATGTATGCAATGACGTATAAACCACCGACGCAATCTGGTTGACAGCGCAGTTAGAGCTGAATTTCCCCATTTGCGTGCGTTTAGTGGTTTACACGCTCCATTTATACCAGTTAGCGCCGCGCAAAGGTTTTAGATGTTTCCGCCTACCAACACACCTGATACTAAAGATCAGAATCGTTGCCTTGCATGCTGATGAGTTAATTATATGAATCAGGTGTGCTAGTGAGCGGAAACGTATAAAACCTGCAGGACTTCGGACCTCGAGGACCGGAATTGGTGAACCCTGTGTTTGATTTATTGGCTTTATTTGGATGTCTGCCCAGTGACTGTTGAAATCCTACTAAGCTAAACCGTTATTAAGTCAGGAATGAGCATCCAAATAAATAAATAAATAATATAAAAATAAGAATAATAAAAATATATTTCTTTTTACAAACCCAAAACATTCACCAGTCAAATTGTGTTGGTGCTTGTAGGTAACGTTACTGGTTCCGCTGCTTTATGTACCCATAAACAGCAACACGTGACATCTGTTTATATATCTACTACGCTGCTATTCCGGAAAGCTCTCGGTCTCACCGTCTCTGTGCAGAGCCCGGGCGCAGCACAGCATGCAGATCGTATTTATATAATACAATGCAATACAATACAATACAACTTTATTTATATAGAGCATTTCACAACAGCCGCAGCAGTAACAAAGCGCTTTACATATAACATGAATAATAAAAACAATAGTACAACAGCAAAGACAGTGAAAGCTGTGAATTTAAGCACAAATTAATGATACTAACACATACAGATGAGATCATATTAATAACATTAATATTCATTAATGTTTAAATACGTTCATTAAAACGTTCACGAGTGTTAACATAATCCAGAGTTCTATGCCTTCTATTTATTGTGGATGTGTGTGTGTGTGTATGGCATGTCGATATGTTCTAGGTTCTGTTTTATCAAGAGTTATAATTGACAATAAAAATATAATTGATTTCAATTATAAGCCTGTACCAAGTGAATGGACTTAAAATAAACTTATTTTAACTATTTTCGATTAAGAACGATCTTTGATTCAAAATGATTTAAATGACACTGATTTTTGCTTCACTCTATAGATGTGCAGTCTGACTCGCTAATGCTAAATAGCGCGCTACTTGCGACACTTTTATCACTCAAAAGAACGGCTTCACGCTGCAAAAAAAAACAACTTTTATTTAAATAACTTGATCGTGACTTTTTCCTTTTACTCTCTAATGTCGCTACAACT
The DNA here is from genome assembly GCF_051991255.1 of Vanacampus margaritifer. Lineage (NCBI taxonomy): Eukaryota > Metazoa > Chordata > Actinopteri > Syngnathiformes > Syngnathidae > Vanacampus > Vanacampus margaritifer. The sequence goes on along the minus strand of NC_135437.1, from coordinate 23,113,223 downwards.
TAACAGTGTATTATACCGCGTGGAACCACACTGCCCCTCAGTGGCCAAACCAGGTACAACATGAACAGCGCCAAATAAAGGCACACACAGACAAAGGCAAGACAGTATAAAATTATTTAAATAAAATAGATTTTGGGACATTTAAAATCGATTCTGAATCGTACTAAATGAGAATCGTGATTCTTATGAGAATCAATTTTTTGGGCAAACCCCTAATTACCAGCATTCACAACACTGAAAATCAAAATGCATGTAGTAATAGCCTGAATCATACATGCAGTAGCTTGTCAAATACCTCAAAGGCTAAAAAAAAATAAAAGGTATTTTGTGAAAGAAAGTTATCTAGCGTTTTGCGTGCAAATTGATAGGCATGCTCATGGGCTACACGCTTGAGCGCACACCCCATCCTGTGGCCAAGGGTAGCAACATGGCGTCCGTGTTTTCAATAGGCCAAACTCTCTCTATGTATGGCTCTGAGTTGCGCTTTCTGTGGAAGTACTGCCCTACACTATAGCGTGAGTTGCCATAATCATTTTGGGCGGATTTAGAATGATATACATATGCATAACAAACATAGTAGGGACTAGGGAGACCGGGGCTAGTTGTATCACTTTTTATACTTTTATCTAGTTCCTGGAATTAATACATCATATATAAACAAAATGTATACCAGATGAAAGACCAAAGTCTTAGGTATATTTTTTGTATTCATGTCATTTTCATACCTTGTGTCAGTGCAGAGTTATGAGCCATCAAATAGAGGGAGTGAACAAGTGACATGTTGCCCCACCAATGGGTAAGTTGTCACACTATAGATATCAAGATATATCACACTGGATTTTGCAACTAATAAAGTAAAACAAGGACAAAATTATCCCTTTTCTTTTTACAGCTAGAGAAATTGTTTGTCATTGATCTTGTAAATTTACTAGCGTCATTGAGCAAACTTTAACATAAAATATTATGTAATCGATTAAAGTCCTTAGGAACTGCTGGCATGTAGGTCATAGCTCTCAGCCTCAAATGCCAGTTTTGCTCAATTTAAACTGGAAATTTGAGATTAAGTTGAATTTCAAAAAATAAATGATTTAGCTTAATTGATAATGGATGGTTCATCATGAAACTTAAACCAGTCCTAACATGGGGGCATACTGTAGTTCCATCAACAACTGGAAAAAAAAAATTTAAACAATGACATAAAACCTGGCAAACTAATTTCCTTACTCTTCAGACTCATGAAGAGCAATTCTGGCATACAAAAACCGAGTTGCCAGAGCTGCATTTTTCTTTGGCCCATTCTTTGCATATGTGACAACAAACCCCAAAATGACTGAGACAAGTTGCCCAAAAATACCATGTTAGCTAATATTTGCTCTCGTTTAAAGTTAGTGTCAGGTTCATTCGACCTTGAACATATAATAAACGGACACCGAAGGAAGACAAGATTTTATTTCTCGCGAGGAGAATGAACAGAGCTTAAAACAGAGCAGTGACTGAGGCATGAAAAGATACCTGAATCTCTCCTCTAACGAGTCCACATGATTTGCTGCTAGAATTTGTCTGTACACGTCACCTGTTTCGAAATATATGAAGTCGAAAATTGTTACTCTCAGCTCATAATGTGCTATTCTCTTCTCAGACAGTACACAACCCCTGACCATTTAGACGAAGAAAATTAGTATTCCACTTTTTCGTTGCGCCCTCTGGTCGAGAAGAAAATCGCAATGTGACAACTTACCCATGATACAACTAGTCCCTGTCTCCCCTACCTCAACAATATTAATTATAATACTATTATATATTAATTTTGAGTGAGTTGATTTTTGATTTGTACAAAATGAGTTTTTAGATTAAACGTTTGTTTGTTCTGCAGTTTTGTGTAATCCTTAGATGGCAATTTTTATGCAAGGGAGCCCTTGGCAGTGGCACTAGGGGGAAAAAACTGTTATTTTGCAGTTTGATTCAAACCCTTTGTTGTTGAGTTAGGACAGTGGATCTTTAATACATGTATAAAAAAAATATTATCAAAAGACCAGGTATTTAGCATGTATTTTGTCCATTACTTAAAATAGCATTTTGGATGTGTGTGGGAAAATGGTGATTTTTTTTCCCTCCTCTAGATGGTGCTCTTAGTTTAAAGATGCAGAGGAAAGTTAATCAATTGCCATTACTGTAATACTGTATATATTATTAATTTCCATTGGAAATGTAATAAAAAATTAAATTCCATCTTTAAATCAAGAGCATCAGCTAGAGAAGTAAAAAAAATGGAAGTGACGGTGATTCATGAAGCTTCATTTTCCCATCACTACTATTTGACCCTCGAGTAGAAGTGATAAATAATTCACCCCCACCCCCACTCTCTGTCCTCCAGTATATAAACTGCCCACCCCTGTTAACATATTTGTATTATTAAATATTTGTTCTATTTGTATGCTGATCTACGACACGTGAATTATTATTATTATTATTATTATTATTATTATTATTATTATTATTATTATTATTATTATTATTATTGCTATTGCTATTGCTATTGCTATTGCTATTGCTATACCTATTTAATGTGTAAATACCTATTGACTTAAACTACAAACTCCTCTGATTCCGTGCATGCAACATGCATAATAGTTGGCAGTTTTTAGAAAATAATAATAATTAAAAGAAAATGTGTGTGCAGTATCGGAGACACAAGATTGGCAATTTAAAAAAATAAAAAAGTGTTTGAGTGTCAAGCCATCCAAGCTCAACTGCTATGTGAAAAAGCAGATGTTATACAGACGGTAAAAATGTTCAAAGGCTGCATAAGGCTAAGATAATAAACGTTCGCATTCCTCTCCCGATGTAGCTGCATGAATTCTGATCTTCTGCCTTAATTGCTTTAGTTGATTTACTCGTTTTTTCAGTAATGCAAAACACAATTGAATGAATGCATCAATGTGACAATAAAGTTTCACATATGTTGATCATAAACTTGTTTAGCTAATAAAGACAAAATAAAAGTCGCTTACCTTATGTCTCTTTGCAACATCTTATCTTCATCCTGAATCAATTTCCTTACATAATCAAAAAAGAAATTCCCAAAGTACAGTCTGGTTGCACCAAAGCAATTCACTGTGAAACTGTGAGTGGTCTACCTGCTGTAACGCTCCTTTGCCGGATAAGTCACCAGTCACCGCTCAGTCTACAACTTGGGAAGCAGTGTGTATGACTTCAAAATAAAAGTGTAACACCTTCACAATAAATTGCTATATACGGTATGACCTGCACTATTGCGCTACTACACGATTCTCACCGTGCATACAAATTACTTTATCATATTTGACGAATCACTCCTGTTGCGTTTAATCAAAAATATATATTTTTATAAAACTAAATATGTGTAGTCATGGGATATAAGAACGATTGAATTCAATACTTCAGATTAATTAAAAATTTCAAATTAACATACTGATAGCTACACGTTTTTTGGCTATGTAGGTACAACATGGTTTCCGTTTCTATACACTTCAAATGACATGAGCCCTACCTTCACGTGCTATGGGAAAGATGGACCTTACCACTTGGAAACTCGTTCTGTTCATCTGCTTTTGTTGTCGTAGTAAAACTAAATACATAAATAAATACTAATTGTAAAACTGAACAGTTACGGCAAATAATGAGTTATAAAGGACAGGACTTCGATTTGTGTATAAGCTACGTAATTGTGTAGATTCTAAAACAACTTGCTAGCAGACGATAAAGCCTTTGTAAGTGTTATTTTTTATTTATTTTTTTATTCTTTTTTTTTTTTTTTTTTTTTTTACTATTTACGAATCAGACATGTTGAAAGTTGAAAAGTTCTCACAGCTTGAAAATTCGGGTATCAAAAGAAATTCCCAGTTCTCCAGCGCAATAAAAACACGATATTAGGGGGCGTTCACGTGCATTTTTCAACTTGATAAATATTTAATACCACATCATTTACCATTTCGATATCACATGAAGGCAGGAAAACTCATCGAAGACCACGGGTAAATATGAGTTAGAATTAATGTTGCGTCCGATGCACTTATGGGCTTCTTAAGTAACTCCTTTGTAGACATTAAGGAAGTCAAACTTATTTGACGCGAACGAACAAACTTTTTTTTCCAATCACGTTCATCGTAACAGCACTGCCGTCTTTCACGTCATCCTTACGCCACAGACACGAGCCGACAACTCATCAAAAAAGACAACTCTGACACTAATAATGGTACATTCAATTTGTTATAAATGAAAATAATACTTGGTATGAAGGATTATATATATATTGTACGTTTATTTATACCAGTGACAGTAAGGAAATTCTTCCAATGCTGTATGATTGTCAGATGATGGCGGTAATTTGAGCAAAAACCCTTCATTCATTCAGAACTGGACCAAATGACTTCAGATGCAGCGATAACAATTACATAGGATCAATTCACTGTGAAGACATCGTGATGCTGATGGATGAATCATCACACGTATGAAATTGTTTCCATTTATGTTTATCCGCGTCAAAATACCCCGTAGTATGGCGACTCCAAGCGGACAACAAGGATACCTGCACCTTACAACTGTATTTGTGAACAACATAATTGGACAGCGATTACAGAATGAATGTATCTATCGTAATATCAGCAGTTTTATTTTCCTCATTGTCACTTTTGATGCTACATAGATTCAACTCCTTAAGTTTTATTTTCTTCCAATAATGCTATAAAACATCTTGCTTCTCCAAATCTGTTTCCATTTTCTTTGAAGCTGCATGTCCCCAATAAGTCCCCAAGATTTCAACCAATCGATCGATCAAGTGTTCATCTGCGGAGGTTAAAAAAAGAAAGAAAAAAAGGATCAAGTATATTTGTATATATACAAGAGTAGAAAGTACAAATATCTGTTTAGGGCATAAAGTAAAAAGTCATCACAAAATAACTAAAAATGTATTTAAGTAGTAGTAGTAGTAGTAGTAGTACTTCATTACTTCGCTTTGCTGTTCTCTACCAACAAGGTATTTTTTCAATATCATTTTGTAGTGACTCTGTTATTTTTCTTTCTTGAAATGCAAATTATTTTCAAGTGCCATCTCTAATGACAGAACGTAAATTAGTAGTTAAAAATTCATTCAGCTCGGTTGGTGCATTGTACATTATTTGGTGTACTGTAATACAACTATCTAGCGGTAATAAAATGACAGTAAAAGATGAAAATAATGTTTGTTGTTGTTGTTATAGTATAGGAATTGTAGTATATAAAGAACAAAGTAGTAAATGTATATAAAATAAGAAATATCGGAATGTGCACTAAAGTGCTGTGGTGTGTTCTGGCTTTGACTCCGTACCTGAATGGTGAAATGTGGTGGCAGTATACAATTAACTTACATTCCAATTAACCTAGTATGATTCTATTTCCCCACTGCCGTTCCCAAAACATTGCATTTGACTCATCTTAAGGTTTTTCTTGTATTATGTCAGACTGCTTTACCACTTCTACAACACACACAAAAAGTAGCTTTCTCTTACATTCATGACATATACCACTAACATGAAATGCCATTAAAGAATCATTCAGAGGTCCTTTAAACAGGTTTTTAAAATACATTTAAAAAGTGAGTAGAACTGATTGAAAATAATGAACGGAGCTCTCAACTAACAAGTTTGAAGTGAATGTAAAAATGTCACTTATATTGCTGAAAAATAAAGATAATTTAATAGTTGAGTGACTAAGCTTGTGATGCAAAACTGAGCAAACAATGGCTTAAGAAAACAACTGATGTACTGTATGTAAAAGATTACCACTTCCAAACTGCGCCACAGATGCAGCCTATGGAAAATAGTATTATATCCTATGGCTGCCGTCCATCCTCTTCAGCCTCAGTCAGTGGACTATGTCGACACTCAAATACGACAAATATTTTAAATTCCTAGATTGACTTTTCCAATGATGCTAAGCACCACACTCTGACATACACGTTCACCTCTTCTCTCACTCATGTTAGCATCGCTTACTGTATGTAGCCAGTGCTTTTATATGTCAATTCTGTAATAAAAGCAACTCATCATCCTGTTTTGTTGTTTTTTAAGGGGGGGGGGGGTATATTTGGTCCTTTTTGGTCTAGAAGTGTCCCTGATCGTAGAACTTGTTTTCAGCAACTCCAGTGCTGAGCATACGGTTCTCTCTTTTCAGTTGTTTAATTTCTAGTTTAACAACTCCAGCGCTGAGCATACGGTTCTCTCTTTTCAGTTGTTCAATTTCCAGTTTCGTCTGTTTCAGCATGTCTTTGTGGAAATCAACATCCGCTCCAAGCTGCTCTACTGTCGAAGTTAACCTTTCAATTCGCCGAGATGTTGAACTTGTTTCCATCATGAGTTCAATGGTTGAAATCGTATTGGACGTGTCGTGTTTATTCGAGTGCCATTGGGTCGCTGGCAACAAGTGGGGGTTAACGTTGGAACTTTCACTGTTGTCTTTGGAGTCCCCTTTCTTTCGTTTGTTGACAGACTTCTTGGTTATGTTGTTGGTTTGCACTTTAGAGATGTTTATTGCGCCCTTGGCGGACGTTTCTGTGTATTCCACACCTGGTAAATTCATTTTTGTTGAGTTTTCGGCGTCACTCACTTTGACGTTAGCGTTTACTGGCGTCCCCTTCTTTCCCATAATGTTCTTAGACAGCTTCTGTTCAAACTTCAAGGTGTCACCGAGGCTTTTCAAAATCCTTTTTTCCATATTGACGGATTGTTTGTATGTGTACCAAATATTAAATTATTAGAGTCACCTCATATAATGGTTATCTAATTTTGACTTGACTTTTCTTGACACAGACCTGCCTGGCGCCTGCTACCTTAGCCCCTCCCTTAACCGCAGGGTCTTCCTGGCGCGGCGTTTTTGCGTTCCCTCGTCGTGTCTTTATGACGTCAGCTAACGGCTACCCTCGCTCTGTCGAGTAGGATGTTTTATTTTCTCCATATTATCGCTTAAATTATATCGTATATGAGTAATTATAGACATCAAACACCAGTATCAGTGCGGGAGGATAGTTCTTAACGCAACAGTGACGCGTTGAAGGAGTTCCGACCGGCAAGGTGAATTACAGCGAGGGTTTGTTAATAGTTAGCATAGTGGCGTTACGCTTCTAGCTTACCACCGGGACAGGCGCTCATTGTTCGTGAATTGCTGGTAAATTTACTAGTGTACCTGTATCTTTATTATGGACGTAACTTCAAAACTGAGAGCGAACCAGTTCCTTCGATAATTTGCCGACGATAGTTGGTTGTCGTTGTTCGATGGTTAGCCTGTTAACTAGGCTCCCTCGCCTTATGGGCCTTGTTACCGACTAGCACGACCGGGCCATTAGCATGCTTTTCAAGTCAATGACCCTGTAGTGAATTCTGTAGTGTTTACATACCGGTCTGGGGACTGTTCTAATACTTCACGCTCTAGTAAGTGACACTATTGTCTATACGTTTGATTTCTCATACTACAGACCCAAACTAGCTGTTTGGTTAGTTTGCTAATGCTAAGAGGAGTTTTTTTTCTTGAAACTTCAGATGCGTCTTTCGATAACAAGTGCACATTTCCATTGAACTAAAACAAAGTACTGTATTGACTCATGTTCGAATTATGTCTTCCTTATTCATTTAAGACTGATAGCTGAACTGTCTGTGTGTGCCACACTTCATTATAATTTGGCTATCTGCTTCATTTTAAGTTTCATTAGAGACAATAAATCATCAAAATTGCCAGGAGATTTGAACAAACAGAAAATCCACTGATTGTCACACCCACCTAAGTGGGGCGAAATTCGTTCTCCACATCTGACCCGTCCGTCCCCTGAGGGAGTGGTGAGCAGCAGCAGGGGCCGCGCTCGGGAATTATTTTGTGATCTAACCCCCCCAATTCCAATCCTTAACGCTGGGTGTCAAGCAGGGAGGCAAATCGGCCCCATTTTTATAGTCTTTGGTATGACCTAGCCGGGGATAATGTTAGCCTGGTCACTTAAAATGTGGGTGTGCTAAGAAATACAGATTTATTGATTCATATTTTGATTCATTTATTCTTATTTAATATAGCTGCATACTATTACTTTGTCTTCATTTAGCCTTTTGAAGTTATGTTACCTTAATTGTGCTTTTATTTTATGTATTTTTTGCCTACAGTAAAATATTCTCAAATGGATACGCCTGAAAGCCCTACTGGGTCATTGCCGTCGTCTCTTGTGGAGGAAAAGGACCTTTCTGACAGTGAACTGCTGGATTCTCCTGATGATGAGGAGGATAGGGCCATCTCAGACAGTGAGCTACTCTTTGAAGAGAATGGTGAACTTGCGGAGGAGGATGAAGAAGAGGATAGAGTTGAAATCGGACGTGGAGGTCTGGCATCACAGGCGGTGGTAGGAGAAGAGGATGAGGTTGTAGCTGACTTTGTTTCTGAGCCAGAGGACGAGGAACCTGTAGAAGAAACTGGTGGTCTAGGACAAGAGAATGAGTCCATATTGCTGATGGAAGGGGATGATGATGATGATTATGAAGATGATGACGGAGATGGACAGCAGGGGGGTGAGTTGGATGAAGTAGAAGATTTAGATGATGAAATACTTGACCCTCAGTCCCCTGAATCAGAACCAGAACAAAGCAAGAAATTTGCCACTAAGAAAAACAAAGAAGATTTATCAGAAGAATATGGAGACTACAAAAGGGATGCAGCAGGCCTTGCCGCTGATGTGGAGGATGATGATGAGGAGGAGAACGAGGAGGAGGAGGGATTGAAGAGCATTGCAGAAGATCAGAATGATACTTTGCCTGCTCGAGGGGGGAGAGCTACTGTGTCAAGAGTGATTAAGGAAGACTCGCCGTCTGTTTCCAGGGAGCTTGATGAACATGAGCTGGATTACGATGAGGAGGTCCCAGAGGAGCCCAACATCCCAACACATGAGGATGAGGAAGAAGAGGATGCAAAACTGGCCTTGGATGAGAAAGTGAATGAAGACGTGACTGTAAAGAAGCGAGAGAAGAAACCAATCTTACCCCCGTCCCCCAAAAATGGGGAGTCCAGAAAGCCAGAAGACTCCAAAGGCCGCAGAGATTCCTTTAAAGACAAGAGGAAAGAAGAGGATGATGGAGAGATTGATGAAGGAGAGATTGATGTAAGTACAGGTAGACATGGTTTGGCTGATAATTGAATGGGGTTTGACTACATGTAGGCGGTAAAAGAGTAGACGGCGTATCGTAAATTGTCTGTTACAAATAGTAAATGCGTTTCACTCGCCTTGTTTACATGGAGCCATGTATACTGATTAGAATGAATCCGAACGGCCAAATGGAATGAAAATGCTCTATATAAACACCTCAATCGGGATGAAAAGGCTGAATCCGAATGGAGTTTCATTCGGAATCACACGGGTGGTATATTCCTGTCGTCAATCTGGACGAGCGTCATTTATACACTTTGTTAGGAATGGAGAGGCTGTGTGCGGCACCGCGCGTATGCTCTGTCTGGGCGTAAATGCATCATGACGTTGTTTCCACCCACTAAAATGGCGGCAGCTCCCCCGGAGCTTGTCTGCACGGGGAGAACTTGTTTTTAAGTAGGGGTGTGAATTGCCTGGTACCTGGCGATTCGATCTGTATCATGATTCATGGGTCATGATTCGATACGATACCGATTAATCCTGATACAAATCTATAGGTAGATTATTGCAATTTTTTTAACTAAAATTTAGAAAATACTAATCAGTAAACTTGTACATGTACACTGTAAAATTTGTATGAAAATGTGCTTCAGGCTTATAATTGTGAGCCACTGTATTTAACAAATGGGTTGCAATCTGTTTCATGTTTGAACAGCATTGAAATCAAATATTAAGGCTTAATGTTCCACTAATATAACATTCTTCCATGCTTAAAGTGTGAACCCTAACCCTAAGTAAGACGTTTTGTTAAATATTTCCATCAAAAATTGATGATTAAACATCAATTTGGCTGCATATTGAATCGATACAGCAATTGCCCGCTGTAATATCGCGATATATTGCCGAATCGAATTTAATTTATTTTTAACACCCCTATTTTTAAGTACTTGAAACGTTTTTTTTTTTTTTTTAATCAAGATGTACCTATATTAAAAATAGTGATACACCGAATATTTGGCCACTGAAAAAGTTCGGCCGAAAATGAGAAAAATTCGGCAAAAATGAGAAAAATTCGGCTGAAATAAAATTTGGGCCGAAAAAATATTGCCGAAATAGGATGTTGTGGTAACGCAAGCAAAAAAAATGCTGCAAGGAAGCGTATGTATGAATTAATTAATTAATTATGACTCTATTTATCATAGAATAACAAACGCAATGACATGACACTGCACTGTGTGCTTAGTGTATGCTTGTGGTTATTCTCATTCATCCACTTCATTTATTTCTCAATCATTACTATAGTAATATGTGTTGAAAATGTGGAGTGGATTGTAGCTAATGATCTGAGTGATATTTAACATTGTTTTTTATCTTGATTAAAAAAATTTTTTTTTAAATAAATACAAATATTATTGTTTTCGGCCAAGCATTTCTCATTTTCGGTTATCGGTTTCGGCCCAAAAAATTCATTCCGGTGCATCCCTAATTAAAAGTGTTAACTCTATCACAACTTCTGTAAATGATGAATAAACTCCATCTTGATAAATGACCTGATCAATGTCCGTGCCTCTCACGGCTGCCGCGGTACTGACCCGATTAAAGAAGGGTAACATATAAATGGCAGATCGGAATGGATCACGTCACATGTAAACAAGTGACCAGAGATTTTCATTCGGAATGACTAAAAAGCCTCCATGTAAACCCGGCTACTGTTACATGGGGGCTCTAGTTGGCAGTGTTTGCGGAACGGCCTAGTACATACTTTGAAAGAGATGTTAGGTCAAATCAACATTAGAGATTAAAACTTTTTTTTCCAGTATTTAAAAGCTTGGGAATCATAATGTTCTGTCAAGTGTAAAAATTCATTTTTGTGTTTCATTCACAGGATGATGATTTGGAGGAGGGTGAGGTAAAAGATCCATCAGATAGGAAGATCAGACCACGTCCTATCTGCAGGTTCTTCATCAAAGGTGGGAAATTTTAAAAACACACCTCTCTTTAGCTTCCTTTGTACAGAGAACCTGTAAAATTGCTGAACATCGTAAATTAAATGGTATGCCCTCACTATAGCAGAGCTGTATCAGTTTAGGCACCTCTACTGTATATACGTAACCCTCCACAGCACAGAATATTTGGGTCAAATGTAAGAAATTGAGATAAATACATTTTCTGAAAGGGAATTAAAAATGCTTATGTATGATGTATAGGTTGTGGAAATCGGGTGAAGGTAATTCCAGATTTTTAAATTGGCCTAAGTATTTAGAGAAAATTGATCAAAGTTGGCGGCACCTCAGCAGAAACTTGTATAAAATTAATACTATAGATGGATCATGGCCGAGTACGATACGAGGTATCGGTATTTGGCCAATACCCGGCTTTATTTCAAATTATCGGTACTCGTAAGAATGTGATTACTTAGTCAAAAGGTTCACAGAAAGACACTGGTTATGGGCAAGCCTGAATTTGTTGATGTGGCAATTGAGACCGACGAGACAGTGTAATGACTAGGTTTGGGTTTAAAAAAATCGAATAATCAATTTAAAATAGATTTTCCTTTTTGAGCCTGCTAGCGATTCATAAAACCATGAATCGATTATTTTAATATCTTTTTCCCATAAATTTACAAGAAAATTTAATTTTAAAGGCAATTTTTTTTGTATCTTACTCTTTTCTTGAAATTTACTGTTCACATGAATTTAAAAGGTTTTTTTTTTTACATTTATGAGAGACCTGACTTATTGTACTTTAAAACAATTCAGAATCTTTTTAATTTAGTTACAATTATTGAATTAGAATTATGAAAATAGGTTAGGTTTTTGGGAGGATCATCTAGACAGGAAAGCAAGCAGATATTTAAGAAGACTTGTTTTGCCATAATTAATAAATATTGGATTGAATTGGGGACGCGGGGGGTGATCACAATCGAATCAATTGAGGAAATTAGAATCGATACCCAGCCTTAGTAATGACAGAGGATGACAAAAACATTTTTTTTAAATAACAAATATTGTTTGATCAGAGTTGAGATTTATTCAGAAGCTTTTCAGTCAACTTGGGCCTCAGCACAATACATTTGGGGATGGCTGAGAAAGTGTTTGATTGGAAACATGCCAGAAACTAGGCAAAAATGTAAATCTGTTTTCCGTGCAGTCAAAGATATTGATGACCATTAATGTCTTGTTTTACTAAGATAATTTGTTTGATATCATAGGGTGGCTAAGGAAATTAAAGGTAGTTGCATTTGAAAGGCTGAAATTAGAGGAGTTAGACTGAAATAGTTTAATATTTTTTTACTTACTTTCCATTTTGTGTGCAACAAGGCTGCCAAACAAACAATGTTTTGCTGTTTTTATTTGTGTTCAGTGTTGGTATTATGCATTGAATCATCTGGCGATCAATGCTTATTGGCAGTTTTGATTATTTGCTCACTAGACAGAGAGAATGTGAGAATATAAGAATACGAATGTAAGAGAATTTGTGCATATAAATTGGCTTACACCTGAGCAATTTGTCCTCCCCACTTTTGAAATGACTATGCCTTTGACTTGACTTGATGCATTTGACAAAATTACATTCAGTATTTTACCAGCCTGTATTTTGTAAAGTAATACAGCAGGGGGTGCCCTTGCAAATGAATATGTTTAGATGTAGAAAATGAAGTTCCAGCTGCAGTTGAATATCACAAAGGGAAGTACAATTAGTGTAGAGACCAGTCTCATAGCTCTACAAACCAACACTCCCCTCTTAAGTATATGTTGGGGTAACATGGCAAAAACTGCTTTTAGTTCTACAACCTTATTACAAAATGATCCATCATTTCGTTATTTTCCAATTAGTTTATATTTGTCACTTTCTTTCCAGGCACTAAATGATTTTAATATAGTATATATCCCCACGCCTGATACATGCGGCTTACTGATTGATAATGTCAATGTTTTGAAGTACAAAGAGCTCATTATTGGATCTGAATTTATTGCCAAAGATAACAAACTTTAATGTGGTCAATTTTCATGAACTTTAAAGAGCTATTTTGTTTCACCAGGGAATTGTACTTGGGGTATGAATTGTCGGTTTATCCACCCCGGTGTCAATGACAAAGGTAACTATTCCCTCATCGTTAAGCCAGACCTCTTCTCACCTAATGGCGCACAACCTGGAGGACCCCTGCCACTTATACCCAACAACTCCTGGGTAAGTCTCTCTCTCTCTTGTTAAAGTGGCTATTTGTGTAATTTGTAATTGTATGCAGGGGGAAGAAGAAAGTTGACAATAGTATCACATAACCAAAATTATTACAATATTTCATTACAATTAGTCACATTGGAGTAGTTAGATCAGTCCAAAAAAATGCATCATGAAGAAGAAAAAAAACATTAAGTCGCATTTTTGGGGGAATTTTATTTTACAAAAACTGTGACCAAAAACAGTACAGCTCAGACAAACACCCCAAATCCCCGTGCCCCAATCCTGGGTGTGTTCAGAAATATGCTCCAAGCGCGAACTACCTCACTCCAACTCAATTCAAATGTGCTGTTTGGTTATTCACATTGCTCTATAAAAGGAATGCTGAAGCCAAGTGTGTCAGGTAGTACAGAATAGATGAAAGCGGTTTAAGCACGAGCTGCTTATGTATCTTAGAGGAGAGTTCCAGAGGGTGGGGAGCAGTTATGAAGAAGGCTCTGTCACCCCAGGTCCGGTCTTTGGTTCTGGGTTGGCAGCAGAGGCTACGATAACAGGTGTGGCTATGGAGCAGGTTGGAGAGGTAGCAGGGAGCCTGGTTGTGGAAGACTTTACGAGTGAGGAGGAGGAATTTGAAATGGATACGTTGCGGTGTAGGGAGCAATTGACAGTCTCAAATTCCCTGGCCCCTTGAGCCAAACTTGACTGACTGTCAATCACAAATTTCACACGGCTGCAGTTAGGTTTGTGATTTGATGAGAGAGCTTGTACACACACAGCAACCCTCTTTGTTGGCTGAGCAGACAACTATTTTGATGGGATGGTTTTGGCAGGGTTGCAGCTGACGGTAACCATTCGTCGTCTCAATTAAATAGACACTGAAGTACAGCAAATAACCACGAGATGGATAAAAATGGGTGGATTTTGTCGCTTAATTCATATTCCGCAAACACCATATTTATCACAATACCCTGTGTAGAATAGTGGGGGTGTATAGAACATACTATTGTAAATAGTCGCTTGACTTCACCTTCACAGTATAATCACTAATAAGCCTAATTTGTTGTCTTTTAGGCTGCACCTGCAGTAGAGGAGCTCCCTCCTCCTCCACCTCCAGTCGAGCCTCCTGTGGAAAGTGCGTGGGAGAGGGGCCTCAGGCATGCCAAAGAGGTAACCTTCACTCGACGTGTCCAAACCGGATACATCGCATATGTGGCACTGGTTTTGAAGAGCAGTGCCAATGTTGCATTATTTGTGATGTGAACTGAGGTTGGCACTGAATTAACAGATGAACACTTTTTAAAATGATTACATATACCATAGAAAAGATAGGTGGTAGAGTATCGATACTGGTAATTCTCAACTGGCCTGGAGAACAACATGATGTAAACTCATTAATTCATGATCATCATGCCAAACAATAGTGACTACACAGAGTTTTCATTAGTTTAATATCTAGCTGAAGCTGTGGATTTTCTGTGCTGCAACTACAGTAGAACCTTGAGTTACTAATAAAAAAAAAATTGCTCTATTTATGAGCAATTTCCGACATACGAATGCTCTTTGCATGGACGAGCGGATAAATCTGTTGTTTTTTTTTGTTTTGCTTAATCATTATTAGCAACATTCATAACGCATTGCTGCTACCCCAACGTGGCGCAAGGTGGAAAGCCGTTGCATATGCAGGCTTAAATTCCATCTCTGCATCTTTAATCATCCAATCACAAATCTAATTGACCTTTTAACAAACCACGGCCAAAGTTTGTCAAGCTTGTATCCACTCTTAAGTTTCAAGCTGGGGATCTCCAACAAGCAAAATAGTGAAGCGATGTGCCCCTAAATTGTGTAACTTAAACATGATTAAGCCAATGACTGGTTAATGTCTGTATAATCACATTTAAAATAACCGTCCGCGCATGTTGTCACCACAAGGAAGTTCCACCTGCGTAGAATACATTCACCCAATGAAAGATGCCAGCATAACCGCATTTTACAAATAAATGTGAAAGTAGTTACCGTGCTGACACGTTGAACTTTTGCCAAACAAGCAATTAAAGAGCTAAACAGCCAGAATTGGTCATAGGAAAAGGAACATTTATATATAAAAAAAAAAAGTATCAAAAGAAATTTGTAGCTACTTAATTTTTAAAATCACAATGTGACATTCCACTTAATATTATTGGAACAGAATAATACTGTTATGTGAGTATTATCATGTTTTTAACAAGTTCTGGTTAATTTTTTGGTGTCCTGTAGATGTTGAAGAAGGCCACCATCCGAAAGGAACAAGAGCCAGACTTTGAGGAGAAACGTTTCAATGTAACTATTGGAGAAGATGAGAGAGAATTTGACAAGGAGAATGACTTCTTCAGGGAACGCAGCTACCGCATAATCCGAGAGTAAGCTATACCTGCATTTACTGCACTGATTCTTTATTTGAAATGGCTAATTTTAACTCTTTTACTGCCACACGTTATCAATAAAACAACCCCGACAGTGCCAGACAATTTTTGAGCATTTTAACTCACATTTCAAGCCAAACAAAATATTGTGTACTTGTGTAAGATGGCGTTTCATTGTTTTTTTTTGTTTGTTTTGTTTTTTTAAGTATGTGTCTACCTTATTCCGTTCTTTATTAATCACCATTTGAAAATAGATCATTTGAGTGACAATAAGCGAAAATTTAAAAGATAAGGAGAAAATGAGCTTTTTGTGAAAAGAAACTTTTTCTGCACAACAGTGACTTTGACACGAATATTTTTTGTTTAGTGACACTTTGTGAATTAGATTTAATGTGACACAGGCTTTGATCATTCATGTCATCCTTGAAAACGTTCTATTTCCTTTCTATTTCATTGTTCACTGCAATTGCATACACTGGCAGAACATTGAAAAGAAAAAACAATGCTGCCATCTGCTGGCCATAGTTAGTGGCTGTTTTGTGATTTTTTACACCCATTCACAAAAGGAGCGCTGCACAAGACGTTGCACTGCCCATTGAGGAAAAAAACGTCATGTAAAGTTTTTGGGGGCATTCATTTGGATTTTAGTAAACGTCATTAAACGTTTTTGGCGGTAAAAGACTTCAATGTTCCACCAATTAAAAATGTTCAGCGGGATATTCAGAGATGGGGACCAAGTCGACTGTGAACACTTGCTGTTTTATGATTTCACTTAGGGGGAAAATACATTTGTCACTGTTCTTAGGAGTTAGAGAGACTCGTGACTTATCCCCGCACTCTATTTGATGTAATGTGAGGACTCCTAGCCATGGGAACTGTGCCAGCCTGGATCGCGTTTTGAGGCTGCCATACAATATGCTGCTTGTATCACTTTTTTTATTTTAATCCACAAAAAGATTATGGCGATCAAATGCACATTGCTGCAAAAAAAAAATGATGTGGGAGAGAATCATGAGAAAATTATTATTAATCATGAGGATATATTGTAAGGTGAGGCTCGATCCCATTTACTTCAATGGACTGGCGTGTGTGCACCATTTGCATACATCCCCTACCAATACACCCATGTGGGGCCTATGTGGTCTGGATATGGTCTAGTGAATGGACCCCAGTTAATTTTGGCCAGTGATGGTGGCTGCAAATGGGCAAGCCCAGATGGGCTCAAGGTGGGCCTTGTATGGGCCCTAGCTGAAACCCACATGGGCAACCCAGCTTTCTCCCATCTGGGGCCCACTCTAGCTGGGCTGATTATGTTGTTCCTGATTGTACCCATAAGGGCTCGTTTCACACCCATGCCCCACAGTTATTTTGTTATAAGTTTTAACAAGGAGACCCGCAATCCAATCCAATACAATAACCTTTTTTGAATGCCAACAAACAACAAATGGTCAGTGTTTCCTCACTGTCAAACATAATTATTCATTTTCCACCTCAAATGAGCCTGGAGCCTGAAGTCCTTGTTGAGTTGGCAAAATGTTGCTAGTCAGCAGACTTCTTTTATTTGGCTTAAAGAGGAGGGGTTTTCCAATATATTTTCGAAATAATGTGCAGCACTTTCGTCTCTGTTTGAATATTAAACTTGTCGTGCTATCGCACTTGACCTGGCTTCCTTAGGACTTTCGGTTGATGTTAAGATTTGAGACTTATTTGATTTGCATGTGTGACTTGGGGATGATAATACAGTATTACAAAGCTCACGGTTCTGAATTGGCTTGTGTAAATGATTTTGGTGATTAAATGGCACTTAATACTGTTGAAATTTAATGACACGTATCTCCAATTACTCAACTTTTTTTCTTAAAGTTATTTTTTGTTGTTTTAAACAACATAAGACAATAGAAGTGAATCAGTTTCCTCATTAACATTTGATTTGCTCTTTCAGAGACATAGACATCAGAGAGCCAATATATGGGTAAGTATATCTATTCTTTTTTGAAGGCTTGTTTTATCATCCCAGTTGGTAGTTATTTAAAGAGGAAGCCAACCCCCCCCCCCCCCCAAAAAAAATTCTTGACAACAATATGTTCTATGCAGCCCCACTAGTCTAAATATGGTATTCTGGTTAATATTGCATTAGTAGAATATGAGTTGAGCAGCAAAATCCAGCAGTTTTTATCTATTTCAGAAGGCGGCCATTTTGCCACTTGCGTCGAGTGAAAATGACATCACAGTTGCTCAGATCTCATGTAAGAACCAATCTCAGCTCGGCTTCAGAAAACAGGTGAGCTGTGATTGGTCGTTGCCTGAGCAACTATGAACTGTTGTGATTTTCACTCAACAGCAAGTGGCAAAATGGCAGCCTACTAAGATGGATGAAAATGGCTGGATTTTGCTGCATAACTCATATTCCACAAATGTAAAAATAATCAAAATGTCATGTTTAGACTAGTGAGGTCACATATAACATATTATTGTCAATGACATGTTTAAGGTTGACTTCACCTTTAATTGTTGCATAAGGCAACACAAGTTCCAGGGGTAATCAGTAAACCTTTAATGCAAATATAAATGTACAGTATTTTTGTTGAATACATTAAATTACTTTTGCGTGTTTGCAGTGATCCATATGCTGATCCATACTATGACTATGAAATGGAGGCCCTATGGCGAGGTGGGCAGTATGAAAACTTCAGAGTGCAGTATACAGAAGCTCCTCTTCCTTACCACTATAGTGTAAGTATACCCCACTTAAGCAATAATTTACAGTATACAGGGTTTTCATCTGATTTGTGCTCACATAGTTTGGCAGACTTTTTTTCTTTTTCTTTTTTTTTTTACTTGGTCACTTATTTCATGTTACGCCATTCATTTATTTTATGAAAGGTTCCATTTACCATGAATATCTGTCAAGGAACTTTTGCATTACAGCAATTGTATAACACATTGCCCGTGCGCATGCATGACTAGTTAGTGTCAGGCCCTGGCCCAACTCTTCCAAGCATTCCACATGAAGGAAAGTGTACCAAACCTCAGAAATTGGATAAGTTGCAGTAAAGTGTCGTATCATTAAGTGATGCTGTTCGTAAACAAGTTGAAGGATGGATGTTTGCAATGCAATGTGAGTTCATGTTAGAGAAGGCCAGGAGAGGCAAGGTTAATCGCACAAGTGTGTTACTACAGCACTCGGACAGTATGAGTGAGCCCGACAAGAAAGTTGCTTTACAGTGATTTTATTTTCCTAGCATGCGCATTCACACACATCAGACTTTTTAGAGGAAGGCGGGTGCAGGTAACCAGAGAGAATGTTCACAAGCAAAGGGGGAGGACATGTTAAGCCACACAGAACCAGAACAAAACTCCTTCTTGGTCTACATAATGTGGCACAGTTGTGTAATCTTGACTAGATAAACATTCAAAATTGACCCTTAAAAGAATATGTTTTTGTCCCAGCAAGACTGCAGATCAGGTCAATCCCACATTGATGTAATCCTGTGGCTTGTTCTTAAAAATGATTTTAAAAATGTATATCGTAATGATTTTGTCACCATTCCAGGAGCGTGAAAGGGAGCGGGACCCACGGGAGAGGCACAGAGATCGAGAGCGGGAGCGAGATCATCGTGAGAGGGAGCGCCGGCAGAGGGAACGAGAACGGGAGAGAGAGCGTGAGAAGGAGCGAATGAGGAGGAAAGAGGAGTGGGAGAAGGACAGGATAAAGCGAGATGAGAAGGAGAGACCAAAGATGCGTCCTCCTCGAGACATGCGGGAGAAGAAAGATGATAACAAACTGAAACCACAGTCTCCTTTGATTCTGCCACCCAAGTAAGTAAGACTTCATTGTGATCAGTCTCTTTCCACTTTGGAATCAAGGAAGCAGAGATGGGGACTTGAGTAATTGTGACTTGAAGTTGAACTGGAGTTGATTTGAGTCTCTGTTTTGATCAATTTTGACTGAGCATGACAAAAACTAAAAGGCCTGAGACTTGACTTGGGAGGGAAATAATTAGGACATAACTTGAGACTGATGACTTAGTGTTTATTAATTTTTGGTTTAGTCATAAATGATGATCTAAATGGTGAGAATGATATGATGATAATTCTAAAATATTAAATCAAATAGTTAAGGAAGTAGTTCTCAAACTTTGTACTAACAAACTGTTTGAATCGGAAAGTTGGTTATGATTTTAGAGACACCAAGGCATAGGAAAATCTTTGAAGGAAATGAACATTTACAGTACTGACAAGTTTATTCTCGATTCTTATGGATGTAAAATGACAAACGCATTTCATCATACCCGTCGAACTGAGCCACACCATATAAAATCCAGTCGTAATCCCATTGAATTGAACCAAATCAAATTGTTCCACTTTAAAATTGAACCATCCTTGAATAAAATCGCACTCCATGTATTGAGATATGTGGCAAGTTGACATTCATTGGAGAGATAACCACCCCTACTTTTTACACAAGTACATTCACGTCATATATCTGGTTAGGAAGTGCGTGGTGTTATGTGACCCCCAAGTAGCATTGAAAATTGTGGCTCTCCAGCATTTAAATTGCCCATTCCTGTCCTATATAGTATAGTAGAGCTCACATTATTAATTGCCTGTTAGTTAAAAAATACCGTACAAATGAACCTTGATAAATATTTGCCAGTTAAATGGCAATCACATATTTTTTGGGTGGAGTGTGTGTGTGTGTGTGTGGGGGGGGGGGGGGGGGGTCGCAATTAGATTCTCCAAAATCGTTTAGCCCTACTCAAAATAAAAATTACCTTTTTTTTTAAGTTTGTGTTTTTGTTATTTGGATTGAAAAGTGCATTATTTTGAATATTACAGTATTATCGCATGTGGCTGGACTGACCTGAATAAATGGACCTTTGACTCATGGAACAAATTATGTGTGGCCCTTTGAGTCATAGTGTAAAAGTTGATAAATGACAGCTCTGCATTTTCACACAAAAGTGATGCAATGTTTGTTTAAGCCTTTATAGTAGACTTCCTCTTAGGTCCTCACTTTAGACAGGAATATGTTTTTCCTGAACCCTCATAAAGGAATTTCATTAACTTGACAATCTTTGCAAACATCATTTACTTAACATATTTGTTTATTTGCTTTATTTACCTTGTCATATCAACCTTGAGCAAATGAAATTCTTTATCAAATGGACAGGTACTAAAAATAGCTTGAGATTCTATTTTTAGTTCTAGTATCCTAGTGTGTTACGTCATCTGTTTGCTCTTGCATCACATTTGTGGAATCTACCACACGTCATTTATTTATTATGCGAAGACAATGTCAGCTAATCTGCACTCGATAATCAAGATAATTACCAACTGTCATGACAATCCTCATTTCAATTCTTCCTGGTTTAGTGTGGTGCTGCTAAGATTAATTGGATCAATTTGTAGAAATCAGCCAAAACAAGAAAAAACTTTGGTTTCACTTTAGTTACGATGGTCAAAAGGCACTTTTCCATTAGCTCTGTTCCACACAGACGGCCTTGCTCGGCCACGGATGTTCACCTTTCCATTAGAATTTTTTGGTGTCGAGATTAAAATGGAGCCGCTTTTCAGAACCATCTCGGAAGTGGTTCTGAAGCCGCGGCCACCTGCACCTGGGGCCGAGCTGTGCCATGACATGATTGGCCTCAAGTAGCTCCGCTTCACCCATTTTCTGACTTAAGACAAGCGAGACATGGTGTTGGCCATCACCAGTCTTGTCACCTAAGTCATAAAAATACAGTATATAGAATAAACACTGTATATATTGTAATCCTGAAATTATGGTAGCTGGCCGGCAGGTACCTGTGTCATGCAGTTTTAAGCCCAGAAATAGATTTCTCATCTATATTTGAAAGCTTCTATCAGGGATGTGATTTTTCCGCTAATTCGCGGAATTCCGCTTTTTTATCTCCCCCCCCCCCCCCCAAAAAAAAAGGCGATTTTTTTTTTTTTTTTTTTTTTTTTTTTTATATATAGTAGTAGTAGTTCATTGGGTATGCACATGACTCCGACAGATAACATCTTCTTCTATGACAAAGACATTTGTGGTATGCTCTAATATGAGTTACTTTTCATTTGGTCATGATACAATTATTTGTTCATGAAATTTGAACCCCTCAACATTATTTATGTGTTAACTTAGTAATCACATGAGTTAGATATGATGATATTCTCAGTGATAGTTTTTAAAAGCAAAGGCAGTCCAATGTTTCTGAATGTGACTGATTTTGAGTTGACTAAAACTGCCATTTTATATGGGATAGTTCAATATACATTGAAAATGTATGCTGTTGTTTTGTCTATTTCTTTGTCATGTGAGTGCATTGAAAGTACTTAAAAACACAGAAAACCCATGAGGCCCCCAGACCCCCGACTAAATTTTCAGATAATTTCACTTTGGTCAAATCACATCCCTGTTCTATGCATTTGATGAGCTTTACTGTGCAGTGTCGCCACATCATGCAACAGCAATTCATATTTTGATTCCCATAAATCAATTGTTTTCGAGACTTGCCACGGCAGAACACCACAGGCTTGCACATTTCAGTTGGTCCCGCCCTGCATTGGTTGGAATGGAAAGATAATGGCCGTGCCAGGCCACGCATGTGGTGTGGTGCCGTTTGGGGCTAATGGAAATGTAGCAAATTGAAACATTTGGGAAATTCCCAGTACATTTGAATTTCCTCCTTTAGATTCGGACTTTAACAAATTGAAATTTAACACTGGCTTTACTCAAACATAAACTCGTACATTTTAGAGATGGCATGATTGCCTTGTTAGTTGTTAGTAAATCATTTTGGTACTTAGCGCCATCACAGGGTGTACTAGTGTCCGATGGCATGAAAATCATTCAAATTTTTGACAAGATGTCTTTGTTCCTTTATTAGAATCCTCATACTTCCAAAATCATCCGTTTCAGGAGACCCCAAAAGCGCAACCATCAACATTGCTTTGTCAAAGCGAGCATACCATTTCTTCCACTTAAGATCAGTCAGTAATTTGTAAAAATAAGTGAACATCCATATGTGGACTGACAAATAGATTTGATAAAAAATTAACCAAATTTTAACAGGAGGTTTTGGCCTGACACCTGCGAGTGGGATGTCAGCTACTGGGTACTGATTGTTGGATGCCCGACACATTCCAATCAGTCCAGTCCAAACAAAACAACTTTTTTTTTTGTCACGGATGTCTTTCATTTCATTTAGCTGATCAGCAGACTTACCACCTTGTATTTCAACTTGTTTAATTGTCTTAAAAATAACTCATTCAGAAAATGTAATGGCAAAATCATCTTAATAGCCTGTAGCACTTTAAAGTAAGAAATTCTCAAAGCAGTCTTTTTTATAATAACCTTTTATACTCTTGATATTTCTTTCATCTTTTCAGCCGACCAATGGAGCCTCCCACAAAGAAAGAGCTTGTGCCATCAATGAGACAACCAGATGAGTGGAAGGACCCTTGGCGTCGGTCAAAATCCCCCAGAAGAAGATCTGGTTTGGGCTCCCCGCCCCGAGGTCGTCGGAGAAATCGTCATTCGGGTTCTTCTGTTTCTCCATCTAATTCTTCCCGGTATGAGCTCTTACAAGTTAGGATAGCCGTCACAATTATTGTTGAACTCGTGCTGTATAGCTTTTTTTCCTTTTCTTCAAAATTACAATCCACCAAATGATGTGTTACTTTTGCAACCTTCACAGTTTTAGGCTGTCTCCCTGTTACTTTCGGTTTGTGTTTATTTTTCTGTTGTTCCTCAACCATGACAATATTACACTGTGCTGCAGGTCTTCGTCTCACTCTTCGTCCTACACTGGCTCTGGGTCGTCCCGTTCCCGCAGCCGCTCCTCCTCATTCAGCTCCTATACCAGCCACTCCTCCCGTCACAGCTCATTTAGTGGGAGCCGCTCTAGGTTTGTTTTTCTCACTGCACCTTTTGAATTATTTTGTACATATTCCGATCATCTCAATTTAATGCAACTGCTCAAAAAGTACATAAAATTCACATTTTCAAAATAAAAATAAATCCCATTTGCTCAAATAGCCTTATCCAGTCATATTCTTTGCAAACTTTTTCCAGAGAGACAACCAAAGCAACTAAAGTTGAGCTTCATGAAAAAATTTGTTCTTTACTCATACGTACATACCAGGTAAACGTGCACTGCTGTATATTAAAACTGTAACCCGTTCCAGCTTTTTCCAGCTAAAAATCATTTTAAACTTAGGTTCATGTGATCTTATTCTGAACTAGAAATGATTATTTATGCCATCACATGAGCTTTCAAATTCATTCGCAACGATGCTGTATTTGGGCCATCTCCTATCAGTCCATAATTTCGCCGCTGGGCTTTCGTTTAGATTGCATATGTTCAGCAGCAACATCACTCCTATTCTGTCGCTCTTTATTCATTTTAGGGTTCAGAACAAAATTTAATTTACTGTAAGACTAAATTATTTTTGTTTTGTTTGATTGGTGGATTTTCTTGTATTAACTTTAAAAGGTTGTCTGTTTTTTTTGTATACCACTATTTACTGAACTGTGCCAATTCTTTAACTACAGTTTGTGAAGCACTTTGTGAGTCCTTTGTGTGAAAATTGCTCTGTAAATAAAATGTACTTATTTAGTTTTTGATGAAGTGGCAGTAAAAGCATGTTTATATTGGGAGACAAATCCCATCTTCAGACTAATAAAACACATCCATACAAGGTCTATTGTTTAAACTCCTTGGGCAATTTAGCATTTTTTATTTAAAACTAAATAAAGAATCAGTGTTGACCAAAATTGATATACTAATATAACTGATTTTCCATAAACTCTTGCCTTTCAAGGCGGCACAGTGGCTGACTGGTTAGGTTCATATCCTGGTGCTGATGACGTGAGAGCGAGTCCGGCTTCGGCCTTCCTGGGCACGGGGAGAACATGCAAAGGAGTTTGCATGTTCTCCCCGTGCCTGCCTGGGTTTTCTCCGAGTGCTCTGGTTTCCTCCCACATTCCAAAAACATGCCTGGCAGGTTAATTGAACATCCTAAATTGTCCCTAGGTGTGGTTGTGAGTGCGGTTGGTTGTTTTGTCTCTGCAATTGGCTGACAGCCAGTTCAGGGTGTACCATGCCTATTGCCCGAAGCCAGCTGAGATGGGCTCCAGCACCCCGCGACCCTTGTGATGAATAAGTGGTTCAGAAAATGGATGGGCCTTGCCTTTCAGTCATTTCTATGGCAAACTAAACAGTATTACAAAATCCAAATAATGTGGGCTTTTGATTGCAAATTAGATGATTTGACACAATCAAAAATTTCAAAGTAATTAATGATACAAAAACCAGTGTGCACAGAAAAAGTCAACCACAGGTGAGCCATCAAAATTATGAATTTCTTCTTTTCCCTGAGAAATGGATAACATACTTTATAAAGGGTTCCTCTGATTTATTTTGAGCACTGTACATAAAAACACAAATTTGTTAGAGTAATAAATACAAATGCGTGTAGTGTATACTACATTAAACTTTTTTAAACTATTTATTGATCCAGGTCAAGATCATTCTCCACGTCTCCCTCACCAGCTCCAGCAGCACCGAGGAATGCCAAAAATAAACCAGAACTTCCTCCAGTGCCTGCTAAAGGGTAAATCAAAGTGTTTTTTGTTTTTTTAAGCTCTAAGGATTGATTGATGTCATGGAATGTTTCAGGTCAGGCATCAAAGTTATGCTTATTCAGCTAAACCGTGTCACAAATGTTAGTCCAAATAAACTTTGCACAGTCAGTTTTGATGCAGTTGTTTATAAAACAGGGTTACAGTTTTTTTTTAAATAATGAAAATGTGAAAATAACACTATTTTTTTTTTTTTAATGCTAGCTGTCATTTATTTTGTGTTGATCATTTTTTGGGGTTGATCAGGGGCAGATATAAGCTTTTTGTCCCCATTTCTTTTTTTTAAAGAAAGAAATACACATTTTGAATTAAATTTAAATGAACTGATAATTAATGTATTTATGTGTTGTCCTTTCCCCCCTTCTCCATAGCGTCCCATTAAAGCAGGGTGCTGCACCCGCTCCACGGAGGGATAAGCCTCCCATGAAGAAAGCTCAGACTCCACCACCCCCAAGTGGACCAATGAGCAGGCCTTTCAAATCCTTGCCTGAGGGTGGAAAGCCTTCCTCTAATCCTCGGGAAACCGGAGGCATAGTTGTTGGGCCCAGTGGTGATGGTAGTGCTGGTAGTGCTCCTGGTGGTGGTGGCGTAATGGTTAGACAGCTACCTTCCCGGGAACCTGGGAAGCCACTCAACCAGAGGGAAGGAAGGCAGAAAGAACGGCAACAGCATCCTCCTCGGAGGTAGGCAGTGATTTCATGAAAAAAAAAAAAAAGAGTGTAGATTTAGTGTCTTGCGCGCAGGTCTGTCAGCAACCTGAAGGGGGGAAAAAAAGAGTCTTCCTAATAGCAGTTGGAGGTTATTGATCAAACTTATCCTATCCCCAACAATGTTGTTATTTTAAATTTTTGGAACTTGCAAAAATTCTCTGTCCAGATATTTCTGAAATGATCGCCTGCATTGGTGGCTTAAGGGGGAGGTTAATTTCACGGAGAGACGCTCATGAGTGAGCTTGCTGATAGACAAACAAACATTAAATCCCTATAAGATATGTATTTAATGTTTGTCTTTGTGGGAAATTGAAAGAATCCTCTTCTTTATGACATGAAATTTGATCTACACCCACATGTTGGGCAACACATGAGAGAGTGTGTACAGGGGTACCTCAGTTTACAGCAATGTGGACATAGCCCTGCCGCAAACAGCAAAAATATCTGACTTATGGTTCTCCCCACTCACCCTAAAAGGTTAATTAATTGCCCATGGATGCCACAAGATAATTCAAAAGCACTACTTTTATATAGAAGCTCCTCCCTCTGTTCAACATAGTTCCATGGCACCAAAGCACTACTTTTATATGAGACTTTGGCACCCTTGAGGATTTCAGAAAAAAACACAAAACCAGCAGATGTGTGCCCAAAAATAAAAAATCTGTGAATATGCAAATGAATAAGCTTGAGGAAAGTGTGCACATTTACTGACATACGTTTCAAGATTACAAATGACGCACAAATAAGTCATTTGCAGTGGCATGAAAATACGACGTCACACGGCACAAGATGCCATGCTTAGTTGATCATTTGCTTGCTTGATTTTAGTAAGGCAACACATAAGACTTTGTGAATTGCAATGTAGTTACCAACTATTCATACAGTCAAAACAATTGTATTAATCAAAATATTTAATTATTTCTTCTTGTTGATACCTAATAATTGGTCATTAATGCTTTTTAAAGCATGCCTGTATATGCTATGTTGTCAGTTTTTTTCTTAACACTCACATCTCCTCTTTTAGGCGGACTGTAAGTGGGAGTGTTAGTGGAAGTGGCAGCAGTTACTCTGGTTCAAGCTCTCGGTCCAGATCCTCTTCAAACTCCCTGTCACGCTCACGATCCGGATCCAGAAAGTCCAAGTACGTCAACACTTGTCATCTCCCTTTCTGTAATTGTGGTAGTAGTAATTAGATGTTGGTGACTAGCCTTAAACGGTTACGTAATCCAACACCAACCACTTTCATTTATTCACACTTTAATCTCTTCATTTTGATGTAAGCACAATGAAAGTGTTTAACTAACCAATATAACCGAATCAAGTGCCAAAATCCACATTCCAAATATTTAGCATTTATTTGAGCAACCTTTTGACTGTTTTTTGTTAGTACTTTAAATTACCCCCAAACATTAATTGAGTAATATCTCTTATTTCCACATGCTTGATCTTGGAAACTCTTCCAGGAAGTCCAGGTACGTTTGTTATGATTTATATTGCGTGTGTGTGGCCGGTTCTGTTAAGCAACAATTGTAAACGTGCTGGCTTGTGTCAACATGCAGGCGTGCGTATTGTGCAGTGTGGGAATGTTCGTCCTTTATATGAACCTGATGCAATCTCTCGTCAAACTCTCTAATCGACTTGCCCTGCCGCAGGTCTTTGAGCGTCAGCAGCGTGTCGTCTGTATCTTCCGGTTCATCGGGCAGCAGTTCCGTGCGTAGTGCAGACTCCGATGACATGTATGCCGACCTGGCCAGCCCCGTGTCATCAGCCAGCACGCGCTCTCCTACGCCAGGGCACCCACGGAAAGAGCGAGCAGTCCCTTCTCGGGACCGACCTCCACAGAACAGAGACAAGAACAGGGGTCAGTTTGGATGGAACGCGTAGTGATGACAGTGCAGAATGAGCCTGTGCAAAAGTTTTACTCGTATGGTCCGTTATCATAGAGAGGCCGGTGAAGAAAGATGAACCTGTAAGGGAAGATCGCAGGAAGATGAACCCATCTGGCGGCCCACCCAGAGGAGGCAACCCCGCACCCAGACCAGTCCCCGGAAACAGAGGTGGTCATCCTGCACACCACCCTGCACACCACCCTGCACACCACCCCGCACACCACCCTGCACACCACCCTGCTGGGAATATGCCCCCACCAGGAAACTATGGAGGTCCCAGTTCCCATAAAGACATCAAACTCACGCTTCTAAACAAGGTAATTGTGCATCTATTTTAGTGCTGAACAATTAATTACATCCCAATCCACAGTGTAGTCCAGGCGTCTCACAATCGGGAGCTTGCGAGCGGCGTAGTTAGACTAGCTCGCAGACAGATTTTGAATCTTAAAATTTCCGTTGCTGAATGACATTGTCATTTACACGTCAAGGAAGCTGGAAACATAATCAACGTAACGCGCCACCTAAGCTAAGGCTAACTTCAAAATATAGTGTTCCAATTAATACATTGATAGCAATGCAATTAGCAGTAATCGCTACTTAATTACGCCGTCATTGTATGGTACAGCATAAATCTCCGACCTAAGTGGCTAGCAGCTAGCTCTTAGCATCAACAACGAGTGCCTGGCTGGTAGCTGTAAATGAGTTTGACAGCTGGTACCTGGCTTGCTTACTTTTATTTATTACTTATTTTTCCATATTCTGGACCAAGGCTACTTTGTAATTCACTCTCCATGTTTAAAGGAAGGGAATGTGCCTCAAATTGCACTTTGGGGTCTTTTCATTATTAAAAAAAAAGATAGAATAGAACTTTGTCTTCATTTATTTTACAAAAAACGTTTGCCCATTAAAGAAAAGAAAAAGCAAAACACATTAAACTCAAAACGTCAAACAATAGCCGTTTAGATTTTAGGAATACAATGTTTAAGCCATTAATACATTCTTATTTTTACACATGAACCATGTAGAAAATAAGAATGTTTCTGCCTCATATTGCACTTAAAAGTTGTGTTCTTAAATCCTAAACGGCCGTATTTGACATTGTGAGGTGATTGTTTTTAAATTTTTTCCCGAAACATGACCCGATCCATGACTCAAATCCGTCATCCGATCCGAACCGTGACTTTTGTGATCCGTTGCATCACTAGTAGCGTGCCTCCGTGGGGCAGGAACGAACGTTTATTTAATAGGCAATGGTTTTGAGGTGTTGCGCATGCATATTCAGCAACATTTCAGTATACTTATTTTAGTATACTTATATATAATTTTATATATATATATATAATTATATATATATTATATATATACACATAGTACTGCTCAAAAGTTTGTGAACCTCTTGAGCAATTTGAATTTTCCATTTGTTTCAACCTGATTTTGTTGTTCAATGAAATAACAGGTGTAATGTTGTTGTTTTTTAATCAGTTGTGTAGTCAAAACTAAATTAACTCTTTGACTGTCAGACGTTTTCAAAAACGGGATGTCGCCAGTGCCAGCCGATTTAAGCATTTTGACTGATCTTTCAAGGTCCACAGAAAATGTTGTGTTTGGACTATGGAAGCATACATACTACCAAATGAAAGATTGAACTCTCATCTTTCATCAGAAAAAAAAGTTTGTTTCTACCTTATTCCGTTCTTGAGTAATCAACTATAGAAAATGGTTAGTTTCACCGAAATGCTCTGTTTTGAAACAAAAAGCGGAGAAAAAGAGCTTTTTGTGAAACGATATTATTTCATGCACTCGAGTGAATTGTACACTTCTTTTTGTCCATGAATGATGCCACAAACACCTTAATAGTGCTTTACTTCTGTAAAACGCTATCACCAACAATGAAAAAGTTTATTTCCATTCAACAGTGTAACAATTTGACAAAACAATTTCGCAAACTATTTCCAAATGTGTGCAACAGTGGTACTATTTACAATTATGTGGATGTTTCAAATACAGTTTTTCTTTTTGTAACGCTCCCATGCGTGCAAGGAGACGCAGCAGGATTTGCACAACAGATTAGTTTCACTTGCGATGGCTCCTTTCGCGTGCAGACGTTACACTTTCTTGACGGCCTTTTTTTCCGGGGAATAGCAAGTAGCAGACTGTACCCACTACTCCGATGAATATGCATTGGACTCGGGGCACTCTTCGTCGTCCGATTGAACGTCCGCCTGAGCGTGCTCCGCGTTTTCCGGTGTTAGCATCGCTAGCCCGTGAACCTTTATGACGTCGTCATAGCCGCCGCGTCAACGCTTGCAACTTCAGCGTCAACCTCAGAGTCACCATCATCATCATCGCTGATGATCATCGTCGACATCAATGTGCTCTTTAGCGTTGGTCGATGCCTTTCATCTTTGAAAAAAATTCCCAAGTGTGAGCTGCTTGCAACCGGTCGCCATTGTTCGGTTCTTCAGCCATCTAGCTCCGCCTCACGTCTTCTACTGCCGCATCAATGCTGCCAACCTCGGAGTCACCATCATCATCATCGATGATGATCATCGTCGTCATCAATGTGCTCTTTAGCTTTGGTCGATGCCTTTCATCTTTGAAAAAAATTCCCAAGTGTGAGCTGCTTGCAACCGGTCGCCATTGTTCGGTTCTTCAGCCATCTAGCTCCGCCTCACGTCTTCTACTGCCGCGTCAATGCTTCCAACCTCGGAGTCACCATCATCATCATCGATGATGATCATCGTCGTCATCAATGTGCTCTTTAGCGTTGGTCGATGCTTTTCGTCTTTGAAAAAAACTGCTCAAGCATGAGCGGCTTGCAACCGGTTGCCATGTTTTCTTCCCTTCCCCAGCCATTGTCCCCTCTAGCTCCGCCTCACGTCTTCTACTGACGCCTAAACAATCTTGTCAAAAGAGAGTCATTGCTGCCATCTAGGGGCCAAAAATAGTCATTAGGCTAACTAGATCTGCTTGAAACTTTCACAGCAGCTGGCCAAGGCTTTCCTCCACCCGTTTCAAAAAAAAATTAAAAAAATTTAAATGGGTGGACGTCTTTTAACGTCTTTGGCGCTCCTCCATAGGTTTTTGCAGAACGTCATTTAACGTCTTTGGCAGTAAAAGAGTTAAAGGCTTTTTGGGGGGGGACACACCAACTTCATGGATGAACTTAGGGTAAACACTTATGTGCCCGTGGGCCACATCCAGCTCGCCAAGTCTCTTTAGCCTTTGACGTCAAAATAAAATGTCAAATATGCATTGCTTTTATTTTGATGTGCACGTGTGAACAGTGCAAGCAAACAAAAGCAGTGCTTTGTCTTCAGTGTTGCCGATATAAATCAACAAAAATATTGTCATTGTACACAGTGACTTCTCCGACCATTCACACAGCTTAAAATACATTACTGCTTTAGTCAAAACAAAAAGAATGCTTCACTCGTGTGTCCACTTTTAGTCGTTTATGGAACAGAGCATGCAGTCACACAAACCTGACTGACATTAACCTCTTAACATCACTCACTAGCCACGCACCTCGAAAAGGCCCCACATTAGTAAACTGAGTCAAGAGATGTGAGATTTTGTTGTTCTTGTTTTTAACACGTAATTTAATGTTGTGTACCCCCCCCCCCCCCCCCCCCACACACACACACACACACACACACCTTTCACAGCAGGGTGATAAAGGAAACCGAAAGCGCTATCTCCCCTCTGACAAAGACCGACTTCTTGGCTCCCCTCTCAGCAAGAGAATGGCCATGTCTCCTGCTGACAGAGGTGAGAAATATCCTCATGCACATTTCCCAAAACACCAAAATAACTGATGTGAATTGTACCACATTATTGCACTCTCACTTTTGGGTGCTACGAATAGTGGTGCAGTACTTGAAAGGGTAGAGGCAGAATCCCCAAAATGCTGAAATAGTTGTGGAGTTGATGCACATTATTTCTTACGGAAGATGATTAGGGCCATTGAAGAGAAAATAAAAAAGGTTGGCAGGGTTCTGACTTTATTCATTAGTCAGAATTCTGACTTGAAAGTGAGAATAATAGTAGTACTAATAAAGTCATAATTCTGACTTTAAAGTCGGAATTCTCACTTTAAAGTGAGAATCCTGCCAAACTTTTTTTTTTTCCTCTCTTCACCGGCCCTAATCCTCTTGTGTAATTTCTTCGATAACACTTGTGGTGTAAAAAAAAAAAAAGAAAAAAAGATGATGATCACTAATGGCCTCATCAACCTCTTTCAGCTCGTGATAGGAGGATACCTGGCCGACCACTCTCCCCTCGAATGGATCGACCCAGAGGCCAAGGACCCCGGCCAGTGCCCTCCCAGGGAGACAGGTTAGTGGAATTGTCCGATGATCATGTACAGCAAACAAGCGTGGGTGATTCATAATTACCCTTCTTATTTATTCACGCATGCACACACATACGCACAGACATTTGTCATCCTTACCAGCAGCTGCAGGAATGTTTGCTCTGGTCATAAATGTAAAATAAATACACAAATACAGTATGTACAATTCTGACGTAGTTTTCCTTTGTGAAATGGTTGCTTTGTAAACCCACCCAAAAAGTGGTGCCCAATGCTTAAAATGGTGGCGTCCATTTTGACTACGTCACATGACAACTATTTGCTGACATTGATTTCTTAAAAAACAGATCTGTCATACAAATCGTGCGAGATGTGCGGCAAATCCATTTAAGCAATAAATTTGAGTATATTTGTCAGGACATGACACCCTCCCCCACCGCCAAGCCCAAAATATTCTTGATATTCTTAATCTTGGGTATGGGAAAAGATATTGTTTTTAACCTGGATTTAAAAATGAAATGGATGGATGTCAATCAACCCCCAAAAAAGAAGAGTACTTTTGTCTTTGATGAGGTTGTAAAAATCATCCACCTGCTGATGTTCACTACACTACCATGAAGAATGTAATCATCTCTTCTCTCATTTTGTAGAAAACGTCCTCTGTCACCAGCCCCGAAATCATCCGGAAAAGGCCCCGGAGTGCAGTCTGGCAAGCCCACCGGCCCCGCCCCCGCTCCGGCTGCCGCTTCCACTAAACCCAGCAACACTCTGTCTCGTCGCGAGGAGCTGCTGAAACAACTCAAGGCGGTGGAAGACGCCATTGCTCGGAAAAGGGCGAAGATCCCCGGCAAATAAGCAAAGAGGCGCATTCCCCGTTCCTATTGGCTGGCTGTCCGGCAGTCCACGCCAGCGCGCAGCATGGAGAGCCCGGGACACTCGCAGGTCGGATCCATTCTCTCTTCTGCCTCCAGTGGACATGTACAAATGCTGTCTGGTTCTTGTGTACATTGTGTAAGTGAACGAGTGGCCTCCTCAAGAGAGTTTTGTCCTAGAGCATCTTTCACTCCCATAATGCCGTCTTTCTGCAAATAGTTGAAAAGCAGGAGGAAACACGGGCATGCTGGGATAGTTTCATTTGTCTACTGACCAACAGAAAGGGTCACTCTGAATTTTGAGGGGGGAGGGGGGGGTCCATTATTGGTGCGCCTGTTGACTAGCAGGATTCTATAGAATCTACTATTGCTGTTTTCTGGTCCCTTTTTTATTTTGTCCCATCACATCTTTTTTTCCCACCTCTTTTCTGTATAGAGTGCAAGTTCAATGTAGTAGGACAAGGAATCTACCAGGCTTCCCCCCTGCTTTGTTTAAAAAAAAAAAAAAAGAAGAAGAAAAAAAGCTATTTGTTGCGAGTCTCTAGCGTTTCCTAGAAGGTGAGAACTGCTCGTAGGCCCACCTTAAACCAAAGGTCTGTCAGAAGTTTTGTTGTGACATGTCTGTCACACCTTGTACCACACGACACAGCAATGGTGAGCGACGCCTTTTTAAAATTAACAAATAAATGAATTTTATTTTCCTCATAGCTCTTCTCAAAAGTTATAAACCAATGTTTTATTTGTGTCATATTTGTAGCTGGGGAGAGAGGTTGCAAATGGGACATTCGAGATGAGGTATGTCTTGCTTTTGTGACAAAAGCCTAAATAAACTATTTTGATAAAGAGCACCGTTGACTTTTTTTTTTTTTTTTTTGCCATGACCTTAAGAGCATGGGTCACCAACGTGCTGTCCGTAAGAAGTAGTTCACCCCCCCCCCCCCCCCCCCCCACCACCAAGTTATCATGCAAACAAGGAAATGTTGTTTGGAAGCCCTTTGCATTAATCAATACCCAAGAAGTAACTTTTGGTTTCAGAAAGATTGATGACAAAGTAAGGAATGCACGATTCCCAGTAAGTGATTAATTATTATGTACTGTATGCCTGGCTGAATCTTCTCAGTCATCCAGGTTATCACATTCTTGGGGCATGAATCCAACACAACTGGACTTTTCTGGTTGTCTTATAACATTTTTGCCTCATCCGGAAACGCTTCCTCAGTTCATGCACATAGTCTAGATAGGACAGCAAAAACGGATTACTAGTCAATGGCTGGCTTTTCTGGAAACCCCAACATGGAAGCCCCCTGTTGTCTCGAATGTTGATATCACAGTCCAAAAACGGCAACTTGGTGTCTTTGACGTCCTCACATGTTTTTTCATGTTTTCATCCACCGTGGTAAAGTTTTTGGTGAAGGCTTGCACTTCTTTGGCTTTTGACGTCAACCACGTCTGAACCAATGACTTGGAACTGCTCCCATTTATAAAGGTCTTCCATGTAAAGTTGGCCGCAATGAGGTTAATGGTGAACCCTTTATGTGCCCCTTAATAGTCTAAACACGGCATTCTGATATTGATATTTGTGGAATATGAATAAAGCAGCAACATTCACCTGTTTTTACCCATCTCAGGGGGCGGACATTTTGCCACTCGCTGTTGATTGAAAATGACTTCACAGTTGCTCAGGGAACAACCAATCACAGCTCGGCTTCAGAAAACAAGTGAGTCGTGAGTACCTGAGCCCTGAGCAACTGTGATGTCATTTTCAGTCGACAACAAGTGGCAAAATGACCCCCCCCCCCCCCAAGAAGGATAAAATAGGTGGATTTTGCTGCTTAAACTCATATTCCATAAACAGAATATTAACTCATTCACTGCCATTGATGGCTATAGACGTCAAAATTTCATTTGAACTATTTCTGTTAGTTTCACATTTTCCCACTTTTGTTAGCAAGAGTATGAAAACCTAGGATTTTTTTTTTGTACATTTAGAACAGATTTAAAATTCGTGATTAATCGTGAGTTAACTAGTGAAGTCATGCGATTAAGATTAAAAATGGTAATCGCCTGACGCCCCTAATTTTTTGTTTTCTTTTTCATTAAAATGTATTTTTTTAAAAGATTATTAAAAATTGGAAAAAAATAATTACAATTATTTAATTTTTTTAAGAATATTTTAATCGTAATTATTTGCATGACTTCACTAGTTAACTCACGATTAATCACAAATTTTATATCTGTTCTAAATGTACAATAAAAAATCTAGGTTTTCATCCTCTTGTTAACAAAAGTGGAAAAAAATGCGAAACTAATAGAAATAGTTCAACTGAATGTTTGCCGTCTATAGCCGTCAATGGCAGTGAATGAGTTAATAGTGGTGTCTAGAACATATTGTAAAGAAAATGTGTGGATCTCAGGTTAGAATGCAAGTGAATGAGGGTCTTACCTTAGCAACAAAGTCAATACATTTTTGGATATGTGTTGCCAAGTTTCTACTATTCTATAAAATTAATTAAACCAAAAGCAATTTTGTGACCGCTAACAAATTTGATGACCTATCGTGTGCCCAGGAATGTATTTAAAAATGTATGCACAAGGAGCTGGTTGCACTCATTTCCAATGACATAAATCAGTCCTTCTGAGCTTCTGTCTTTCAGACACTTTTATACATGACTGTAACGATCAGCAGCTTGTTTGTTTACTAATGCTGAAAATCTGGCGTTGTGACGTTACATCAGCAGACAAGTATGAAAGTTACGTGCACGCCTATTAAGAAATGTTTACACTGTAGTATTTTAAGATCTATGAACCTGCTTTTGTCAGGAACAATCAGCGCGCGCTCAAAATAATACTGTCACACTAATCACGCACACATGCGTCACAGTATGAGACGAATATGAGGTGACTTGACACCAACTGCATGACTGCATCAGCCATGTTTGCCCCGCCTCCAGCAGCCTGTGAGCCTTTGGAAATGGCTCCACATGTCATCATCTTAACCACGCCTACTTCTTAAACACGTCGCAATTAGATCCACCTGTTGCGGACGGGAGGATACACTGAACTGGCAGCCAAATAATCACAATGCAGATATTATAGACCGACAACATAATCACTGAAGCAAACTACGCATACTCGTCCTGAGATAGCGTGTAGACATTTGCTGCCTCAAAGCAATTTAAGCAGTTGGCATAGGAGGAAATGTTAGGGCAATGTTTTGTGCTTCAATGGCAGACCTCAACATTGTTTTTCGAATGATTTCTCTTGCATCAGATTTGACCGTTTCGGGCCCCAGTATCCGGGTGAGAGCTTCTCTTAACTCACTGCACTAGTTTTGCACATTACACTTTGTTAATAGACACATAGGGCACATAACACACACTTTGGGGTGGGGGGTGGTTGGCACACTGTCTTCACCCTACAACTGGGGGCGGCGGGTTTGTCGGGGTGGGGTGCCATCGGTTGGGGCTGACCGCAGTATTAAGCAGTGCTGCGGTCCCCCATCCATATTCCTGCCGCGCCACCACGCAACCCCTATTTTTTTTTTCAATGCACCACATACACTCACTGACACGTCTGGGAGGCAGGTGGATCGGAACGGGGGGATATCATTTCCCTCTACTCAATCTCACCTGCTCCCAATTTTAATGCACCACACACACACACTTGTATATACACTGGGTGGGGTCACATCCACGGTGTAGGAGTAGAGTTCGCCAGTCGGCGAGCTGGCGAACTCAGTAACAGGGTTAGCTTTCACTAAGTACGCTGGGGTGACGACCGGGGCCTTTCCCCGCTGGGCCTGGGGTTCGGGGGTGCCGCCCGTCCCCGGTGCTCCCATCTCCCCTTCTGCCCCCAGTGTTCCGTCCCACCACGCGGCTGGAGGTGGGGTGGGCGCGGGTGCCCTCGCCGTTCCGCTGTCCGTCCCCTTTCCGGCCCCGATGCCTAGGGTCGGGGGGGGGGTTGTGGTGGGTGCCAGGGGTGGATGGGGGGAGCGGTGGCTGGGCGGGGGTTGTCCCTTGCCGTGGCCTGGGGGGCCCTGGGGGGGTTGTGCTTGCTCTGTCCTGACCGGGGTCGACGGCTCCCCTCTTTGGTGGAGGTTTTCATGCATGCCAGATCCACCACACCAGCATCTATCGAAATTCAAACAGTCTGCTTCTTCCTCTGGTCGTTGAATCGGTGGAAGCTGATGTCTGTGGATCTCACTCTGCTTCATCTCATTTATATATATATATATATATATATATATATATATATATATATATATATATATATATTTCATCAATTTTTTTATAGGTTTTAGGTGAACTAATGAGTACACACTCACACGCACGCACGCACAAACACATGCTCATACTCACGCACATACAAAATAAAATTAAAAATAAAAAAACAAAGAGAGAGAGCAATGATGATGACATATCGAATCGGTAAAATTACCGAATGAACAATACTGAGCTCTCGAGAAAAAAAAAAACGAACTGAAAGTGTGTTACTCGCCAATGGACAAACTAATTGCTGTTTTTTTAAATTATTATTGTAATGTGATTTTTTTTTTTGTAGTGTGTTTTATTTAACACCACATTGCTATACTGCAGTTGTTGTTGAAGTACTCTGTCAATTGAGTAAATACTTCCCACTTGTATTGACCCGTGACTTAAATCAGATTATTTTGACCTCCAATTGTATATTGAGTCTGAATAGGGAACCTAACGGCAGGTTTGCCCTGACATTTGTGCCATTTCCTTATTGGCTTTTCTGTAAAGATTTGTCATTGGGAAGTGGAAAGTGTGGGGCAAAAAGGCTGAGGAATTTCTCATTTGTTTGGGTTCGACATATCTCATCGTTTTAGTCAACATCAAGGATTTTGAGGGGGGAACTACTTTTACTTATACTTTTTTTTTAAGTACTTTTAACTCATTCACTGCCATTGACGGCTATAGATGTCAAAATTCATTTTAACTATTTCAATTAGTTTATTTTATTTTTTATTTTTTGTTAACAAGAGTATGAAAACCTAGGGGAAAAAATGTTATTGTACATTTATAACAGATATTGAAAAAATATATATTAATGGTGAGTTAACTATTGAAGTCATGCGATTAATTACAATTTTAAATTTTTTTATCGCCTGACGTAATAAATAAAAAAATTAGGGGTGTCACTCGATTAAATTTTGTTATCGCAAATAATCGCATAGATTCACTAGTTAACTCACGATTAATCACAAATTTTACATCTGTTCTAAATGTACTAAATGTACAAAATTCTAGGTTTTCATACTCTTCTTAACAAAAGTGGGGGAAAATGTTGAACTAATAGAAATAGTTCAAATGAATTTTTGACATCTATAGCCGTCAATGGCAGTGGATGAGTTAAAGTGGAAGTCAACCTTAAACATTTCTTGACAATAAAATGTTATATGTGACCTCACTAGTCAAAACATGACATTCTGATTAATATTACATTTTTGGAATATGAGTTATGAAGCGAAATCCATCTCAGGGGGAGGCCATTTTGCCTCTTGCTGTCGACCGAAGATGACATCAGGCAACG
This sequence comes from Vanacampus margaritifer, assembly GCF_051991255.1. Classification (NCBI taxonomy): domain Eukaryota; kingdom Metazoa; phylum Chordata; class Actinopteri; order Syngnathiformes; family Syngnathidae; genus Vanacampus; species Vanacampus margaritifer. Next base: position 23,074,527 of record NC_135437.1, on the reverse strand, counting down.
GCCAATCACAGCTCACCTTCTTTTTATGAAGCTGAGCTGTGATTGGTTGTTGCCTGAGACCTGAGCAACAGTGATGTCATTTTCACTCGACAGCGAGTGCAAAAATGGCCGCCTTCTGATATTGATAAAAACTGCTGGATTTTGCTGCTTAACTCATATTCCACTAATGCAATATTAACCAGAATACCATATTTAGATTAGTGTGGCTGTATAGAACTATTTATTGTCAAGAATTTTTGGGGGGGTTGACTTACTCTTTAAAGTTGAAGAATTTGGTGGCCCTTGCATCCCTCCATTTTAATGTATGTGGCCCTCAAACAAAGAAGCTCCACAGCATTTACAAAGTGTCATGAAAATGCCACACTGATGTACAGATAGCCTCACAATTCATCTTGTTTCTTCTGTCAACACATTCAACGTGGCGTGACACCATTTCAGTTTAATTGGTTTTGAATTTCATGTAAGTATTTTAAGTACCTATCAATTGTTTGGTGTTATGTTTTTCTACGGAAAGAAGTTTTGATTATTCCCGCAGGGCACCAACGTATTAATCTTTGGCTCTTAGATGACGAGCCATTGTATTATATATTTCTTATATATTATATTTCTCTAAATCCACAACAAGTGGTGATACTCTGTATACAATGGCTGCAATTCCTAAATGGTAAATGCACAAATTGGTTTAAAAAAAAAAAAAATGGAGGCGGGAGTTGGCTAAAACAGTGCCAGCTGAGAGGAGTTGCTCCTCCGCTATATAAGAATTTGAGCACCTTCATTCACAACAGTTGTGAGGTGCAGTATTCTGATTCATATTATGTTTGTGGAATATGAGTTAGCAGCAAAATCCAACTGTTTTTATCCAATCTCGGGGCGGCCATTTTGCCACTTGCTGTCGACTGAAAATGACATCACAGGGGTAACGACCAATCGCGGCTCACTTGTTTTCTGAAGCTGAGCCTTGAGTCAACAGCAATTGGCAAAATGGCCGCCCCAGAGATGGATAAAAACTGGTGGATTTTGCTGCTTAACTCATATTCCACAAACGTAATAGTAATCAGAATGCCGTGTTTAAGTCAGACTTGACAGCCAGCGTGTGCAATGGTGTTTTGGGAGTAATGTGGCCTTATTAGAGTGCCTCGTTGGATTTGAAAGTGCGCTAGTCACGGCGTGGAAAACCCCGCGACAACCACCAGAAACTTTAAGTGGACATTTTCGTGGCTCAAAAATGTAGCTATGTGTAGGCATAAGAACGATGACAAATTCAAGATACATTTTTCCAAGTTGTAGAAGAGATAATTGATTGACAGGTAAGTGCAATCAGCAAACATGCACATATTTGAAAGCAAACACAACTTGATTTTTCAGTTTTAAAGGCCATCATTTGGTTATTTTTATTTTTTGTGATTTAATTTGTCAAGGTGGTTGAAGAGATTTGTTTTCACTCACTTATTGTGATTACCTCATTCGCTGCCATTGACGGCTATAGACGTCAAAAATTCATTTGAACAATTTCTATTAGTTTTAACTTTTTTCCCCACTTTTGTTAACAAGAGTATTAAAACCTAAAAAAAATATATTGTACATTGAGAAAAGATATAAAATTTGTGATTAATCATGAGTTAACTAGTGAAGTCATGCGATTAATTCCGATTAAAATTTTAATCACATGACGCCCCTAAGTTTTTTAAATAATCTTTTATTTAAAAAAAAAAAAAACTCAAGACGATTATTATTATTTTTATCGTAATTAATTGCATGACTTCAATAGTTAACTCACAATTAATTACAAATTTTATATCTGTTTCTAAGTGTAAAATAAAAAAACATTTATAGGTTTTCATACTTCTGTTAACAAAAGTGGGGAAAAAAATTTAACTAATACAAAATAATCTATAGCCGTCAATGGCAGTGAATGAGTTAAAAACATTACTAGTTTGAGAGTTTATTTGCTGCCATGCAGATGGATTCTAGAATCATGTTTCTCGTCCCGATTTGGCAATTTCACATGGAAAATCCCATTTTACATCCGATATTTGCTCGTGCTTATTAAATGGATCTTACAGGTCGCCCCTTCGCCCTACGTTGTTCTGAAACTTTCCCATCATTCAGTGATTGTTTTCATCATTGCGAGGAAAATAGTGATTAATAAAAAAAGTGGGGTTAAACAAACTTCGACGAACACTAAAATGGAATGTGTTCCTCCTTGCCCCGTCCCTACTCCCTACCCACGCGCTAGTTAAACAGTACAAGTACAAGTAATAAACTGCACACATGTGAAGTAACAAAGTTTGCGTCATCATATTCGGGATGTGTTCAAAAAACAAGCCATGAGCTAAATATAGACTCACGTCACGTGACCTCACCTGCATTGCACACAAACGACCGCGGCTGGACCTGAATGCGTGTGAAAGTTGGAAGTTTCCCAAACACTTCGTCGCTCTTCCATCGTTCCATTTCCTCATGCCACTGTTCATTGTCGGCTAATTAAAAAGCTCGCGAGAATGTCCGGCTGCAACACACAGCACCCGACGCGAGCCAAGAGAGGATGGGCGGACTGGTGCAGGTGAGTCTCTGGTGCTCCGCCACTCAGCGGCACGTCTTCGCTCACCACCTGACCCGCGTCCCGCACAGATGGTGACCATCGTAGTGGCCCTCGTGGTGGCGCCTGCGTGGACAGCCAACTTGAACCGCTGCTACGAGGAGTCGGAGCTGAGCAAGGTGGCCGGCAGGAAGCTGGCCAGCCACTACCCGCAGCCCCCGGAGCCTCAGGTGGTGGCGCCCCACGACTCCCCCTCTGCCTGCCCCCTGGACCTCTACTCGCATTGGGACCTTGGTCTAGTGGACCCGAAGGAGCGCTCCCTCTCTCCCTGGAGATATGTGTAAGCGTCCTTATCTGCCTTATCTATCATCTGCATCTTTTTGCGTGAGTCACTCTTGTATGTAATGAATTGCATTGCAAATGAGAATTGGAATCTGCTTCTTTTTTTCTTTTTTTTTTACCGTCGTGAACGCTATATCAATCTGATGCACTATTATTATTTATAAGTAAAAGTTTTTTTTTATTTTTTATGATACAGTCATACAGTCTTCTATGCCAGATCCGAAGTGACTTAAGAATTACGTCTTCATTTCCTCGTGTCGTCAAAACGAACACAATTCAAAACATTGGCTCCGATGTTGTTATTTCATCACCTCATGCGACACGGCGATGACAAGCGACTTCAGCCTGTTTGATGATGCCATTGTCGGTGTCATCATCACTTTTCATGTTATTTCCTTTTTTCTCTCGAGCTTCTGGCGCGACTCACGCGTTCACGTGATCGCTGAAAGGGAAAGTCCCGCTGAGTCTGACGGCATTCAAAGGTGCTCGCAGAACTGACACAATTGCATGGCAGAGTTTGTCATGTTGTGACACGACGGTGTTCCCAAGTTTTCCTCATCCCGCATCTTTTTTTCCTTTCTTTTTGTTCAAAATGAAACTCGATCATCGATACTGACAACAGTGGGAAATGCTCCGGTGGTGAAATTCAACGCGACCCACCTCGAACTAAAGTAATTTAGTCATATCTACCATGTTAAGAATTCCTCAAGCCGTTTAGTGTGTGATGTTTAACTATATATTTTTGGGAAATCCATGCTTTTAATTTGGAAATGCTGCTCCGTATAGGAATTCGTATACATAAAACCCAAAGGGAGATGATAATGTAGTGTGTATAAGAGCTAAAATTAGCATCTGCAAGGGCCATGACGGCACTGTACTATTTTTAGCACCGTGGATCCACGACGTTAATGAAGCAATTAAGAAGCATGGCAAACGAAACAAGGCAATTAACTCATTCACTCCCAGCCATTTTCACTGAAGCAACCCCCTTTGCTCCCGGCTGTTTTACTGAATTTTGACTGATTTTGCAAACCACAGAATTGCTATAAAAATGCTATAAAAACATGGAACCTACCAAAAAAAAAAAAGATTAGAGTCTCTTCTTTCATCAGGAAAAAAAAGTTTATTTGTATCTGTTTCCGTTTTGCAGAAATTAGCATTAGAAGTTTCATCCTTATTCACATTCCTGTTAAAAACACTGACAAAAAGACCTTGTTGCAACATGGCCCTGGCTGGTCTCTTATACTCTGCTGCCACCTGCTGGCCGTTTTTTGTAACAACTACAATTGTTTTAAGCCACCTCTTCATGTCAGAAGCTGCATCACAGCCTTCTGTATGCTCTTGCATTAAAAAAATAAGTTTTTGGGAGTGAAGGACAAATAATGAAAAAAAAAACATGTTTACACGTCTTTGGGTTTGAATGAGTTTAACACTGGGAAGTTACGCGAGTTACGTGCATGGCATCGTCATCATCATTACATGACTTCATCATCAATGCTCAACCCTGCTCTGGTGTTTATCTTCAGACGGAAACCAATGAAGGACCACTACCCATCCACCTACATTGAAGCTCAATGTCTGTGCTCCGGGTGCATCATGATCAAGAGCAAACGGACCCCCGAGCTGAGCCACGACTACAACTCGGCTCCCGTCTCCCAGACCAGGGTGTTTCTGAAGCGCGAGCATTGCACTGACAGCCTCAAGTACTACTTGAAGCCTGTCTCTGTCAATGTGACGGTGGGCTGCACCTGCGTCATACCCCAAGTCGTGTAGTCACCTTTTTCTTTTTGTGCCATTCTTAAGTCAGACTTCAGAAACTCAAAGTTGAATGAACCTTTATTTATTCTACATTATTTATTTATTTATATGTCATGTTTACAGAGCTGCATTTTGTCTTAAAGCTGCATTGCGGAGTTTTGGTCGCCTATTTTACTCGCGACTGCCACCTCTGGCCTAAAACGTAACTGCAGCCCCTGTGTCTTGCTGAAACAACACTACATTTCAGTGGGGACCAGCGTTTCACCCTCCACCCCTCCCCACCCCCCGAGAAACTGAAGGGAAGATACAAGCTGATTGATGCAGCATGCATGATGTAGAAAACATTAAAATGTTAAACTCCACAATGCACATTTAAGTTAACATTTAACTGTTTTGCATGAAGATGTTTCTAGTATGTACACACTATACTAGACTCATTTGATCAATTCGACAAGGTTTTGATGATTCAGGAGTGGATGATGAAGATCTGACATTAGAAGCCGCCAGACGGTGAATTGATGTATCTATGGTGATATTGTGTTCATATTGTTCCAGTGGGACTTGATCCAGTCAACAGGATTTGTATGGTTAGCTTCTCTCAACCAAAATAAAGATTATGATGCAACTTCTTTGTGTCTTTATTCTCAATGCTAATGACGCATACTGTGTATGCACTCGCAGCATTAACAAAAGACAGAACATGTGAACATTATTTGGGGATAATCAGAAAAAGAAAAAAAAAAAAACAGGTCACACACATTGCCAAAATTATTCACACAATCAAGACAAACAGTAGATGTACGGTTTGTAACTTGGGTATAATTTTCTGTGAACACAATAAATGGACTGTATTTACAAAGAAAGGTGAAGGGATGGTACAGTGGATATAAAAAGTCTACACACCCCTGTTCAAATGCGGAGGCATGTGTGCACTGCAGATAATACTACACAAGTACACAAATCTGATACTTTTGGGGGGAATTCATGAGTTTTTTTTTTTTTTAAAGGATAAAATTAAGATAAAAATTGAGCACAAGTACATCGGCCCCCTGCTTCCACTGATCTTCCCTGAAATGTTTCTACAGTTTCAAAGATACGGGTTGGGGTGATCTGCTTGTACTCGACCAAGATTGGTGTGCCAAAGCAAATCATTAACCTTCACATCTGAAATGGGAATTCAATCCTCCAAATATTTTTGACTGTAATATGTTCTATGCAGCCCCACTGGTCTAAATATGGTATTCTGGTCAATATTGCGTTAGTGGAATATGAGTTATGAAGCAAAATCCAGACATTTTTATCCATCTCAGGAGGCGGCCATTTTGCCACTTGCTGTGGACTGAAGATGACATCATAGATGCTCAGGCAACAACCAATCACAGCTCAACTGTTTTCTGAAGCTGAGCTGTGATTGGTTGTTGCCTGAGCCCTGATCAACTGTGATGTCATCTTCAGTCCACAGCAAGTGGCAAAATGGCCGCCTCCTGAGATGGATAAAAATGTCTGGATTTTGCTTTATACAGGGATGTGATTTGACCAAAGTGAAATTATCTGAACATTTAGAAGGGGTCTGGGGGCCGCTGGCACCCAGCTAGGTCCAGGGCAGTGCCCTGGTGGGGGGACAAGGCCCCCCGGAGCTCATGGGTTTTCCGTGTATTTAAGTACTTTCAATGCACTCACATGACAAAGAAATAGACAAAACAACAGCATAAATTTTCAATGTATATTGAACTATCCCATATAAAATGGCAGTTTTAGTCAACTCAAAATCAGTCACATTCAAAAACATTGGACTGCCTTTGCTTTTAAAAACTATCACTGAGAATATCATCATATCTAACTAATGTGATTACTAAGTTAACACATAAATAATGTTGAAGAGTTCAAATTTCATGAGCAAATAATTGTATCATGACCAAATGAAAAGTAACTCATATTAGAGCATACCACAAATGTCTTTGTTATAGCAGAAGATGTTATCTGTCGGAGTCATGTGCATACACAATGAACTACTAAAAAATAAAAAAAATAATAATAAAAAAAAAAAAAATCAGATTTTTTTTTGTGGGGGGGGGGGGGAGATAAAAAAAAGCGGAATTCCGCGAATTAGCGGAAAAATCACATCCCTGTTTATAACTCATATTCCACAAATATATTAATCAGAATATCATGTTGAGACTAGTGAGGTCACATCTAACATATTAACATCAAGAAAGGTCGATTAAGGCCCTCTTCTTAGCATACAGCAGAGTTTCCCAACTTTTACTGAGCGAAGGCACATATTCCACATCAGAAAAAAAAAGAATCTCATGGCCCACCACTTAGTAAAACTATTCACAAAAAGTGGTTACACTGGTTAATTATGTAACTTCTACCATCTAGTGGAAGAGCATTTGATTGTTATGCCTGTTACGATGGCATAAAGCAAAAATTTAAAAACCTCAATATTAGGAAAATGATCATGATAATTGCATTTATTTATCAAAACGTTTGTACAAAATGGCAACATTCTGCTATTTTTTGGATGTAGTCCAAGCTATGGCTCTTTGACAAATGAGATCTGTGCTGACGAAAGCTGTTTTTGTGGTCTTTTGTTTATGTGGCAAACATCTTCTGTTGTACAGGTGCAGGCAGCTGAGACTGGATGTCCAGCAGGGGGCGCTCCACCACAACTAGGGACTGGTCATCCAGCAGAGTCAAACTCAAGATGGGCTGTGGGAGCAAAGTGTGAAAGTCAATAGTGCTACTTTTGATTTATGAAACTCTATACCAAGATTACTTTACTGTTGTTGATATTATGGTCCGTCAATACTGCTCAATTTGTGCACGTACAATACTTTAAATACTCAGAACCACCAACTCTGTGATCAGGCCGCTCTGTATATCGCCTAAGTAATCAGTTCATCCTATTCTTCATATGGTTTGAAGTTCAACAATCTCTGCGAGTCTTAAGTGTCTCACGCACCTGCCTAAAAACATGCGGCAAATGTACATTCCAAACAGTCGCTCCCAAACTGTGAAATGCATTATTGTTTCAGTTGAGTCATTGGAAAGATTTAAAAATAACTCACTTTGCTTTTTAGCGAGGCCATTCAAAATGTGATTTGAGTTTTTTAATCTTTGAAGAATAACGTTTATTCTATAGGTTGTTTTCATTTCGGTTAACTCCCACTTTTACTTGTTGAATTTTGAGCACCCAAACTGGGTCTTTGTGAAATGCGCTCAAACACAAACCCCAATTTCAATAAAGTTGGGACGCTGTGTAAAATGTTAATAAAAACAAGACTATGTGCAATTTTTGCAGAAATTGTGTGGGAATGCTGAAAGCTTATGAAGTAAATTGAAAGATAAATTATGTGAAAATTACAACGTATTAATTGTAGTTGAAAGATAAATGAATAAAAAGATCACTTGAACCCAAGAGGGGTGACATTTTGAAAAGCCAGTTGAAATTTATGTTAAAGTGTTAACTGAAAGTACCTTCCATTCATTTAGATGGAAAAGTGGAACGAATGATATCCAATAGAAAAATTTTGCGTGCACACACACACACAATAGCGCCACCTAGGCATGCAGTACCCTCCATTCATTTCGATGGAAGCTATGATAGTCAGTTGGTATACATGTCTATCCTTAGCATAATTGCCATGGATATATTTGCAATGTACAGTTAGAGGTTAGAGATTCGAACCGGGAACCTCCTGGTTACTAGACAAAGCACTTTCCCAACTGCGCGACTGAGCAGTTTCAGAGTGCTGCTAATGTTGATCAGTTGTTTGTATGGAAGTGGGCGTGGAAAGTAGGACTTCGAAAAAGTCCAATGTTAGTTTCGTTGAAAATGAATGGGGAAAAGTTGATATTTAATGTTGAATTGTGTGAATACTGTAAGTAATGTGGAATCAGACGATAAATACCCCGGAAGGCGTGAATTTTGGAAGCAAGTTGAAATTTGAACAGTGTAAATCGGAAGTACTATGTTGGAGTTGTTTCTCGGCAAAAAAGTGAGGAGAATAAAATTTTAAAAAAAAATCACAAAAGCTGCTTTTCCACCAACAAGCCCAGGATCTTTGAGTTCTGGGTAACAGGAGTTCTTGGTTGTAAAAGTTCCGCAGGGAATTTAGAATTTGTGTTTCCACAACGTCTTAAGAGTTCTCGGTAATTAATTCAAATTAGTTTGATAACATATAAGTTTGATGAGCCCAGCTGATGTAAAAACAACACCCCGAAATTGACCATCCAATCAGCCTTGGTCAGTGCGTATGGAGGATCAAAGCGGCCCAAATTCAAAATAAATAAATTACTAAATAAATAAACAAAGGACTAAAAGTGAAAATAAAAACGGATATAAAAAATATAATTCAAAAATGTTATTCAAATGAGGGGGGCGGTCTTAAGTGTGTCTTGGGTGGTAGTCGTCCATTGCTGGAGGTCTTCATGCAAACCAGCGAGACTTCCTTGTTCACCGAAGCCGCTCACTAGACCAATGAAAGGCAGTTTGCAGGGGCGGAGTCCAACCCAACACACGCTTAGGACACGCCCCTCCTCATTTGAATAACATTTGGCCCTGGCAAAGCGTCTGCAGCATGAAATAAATAAATGTGAGAGCAGAGCGTTTTTATTTATTCGTTGATATTCAATTCTATTTATATATTTATTTCGACTAATTTTATATTTATTTTTTGAATCTCGTTTTTTTTTAATTTATGCATTTTTTTTCTCCATTTATATAAATTTTTGAATTGTGTTTTTGTATATCCCTTTTTTTTCCCACTTTTAGTCATTTATTTATTTAGTCATACAAGACCAGCCCCCGTGTCAACAGTCACGCCGTTCTCATAAGTAGGTTTGGGGAGTCCAACAAATGGGCCACCTTTTTGCGATACTGTGAAAAAAACAATGTAATCAGCGCTGCCATTAGCTTTATGTTATGTTGACAAGTGAAGAGCAAGTTGCCATTTATTCAAGTGTTAGTTTTCACTAACGAAGCAAGTCTGAGGGAATGGATGGCAAAGTGGAGAACGTATTCACCAGAGGACAATATTCACTTTATATAACATAGCATAATAAACATTGAGTGTCATCCCGACTGCTGCCATTTATTATGCTGCATTCAAGTGCGCCATGTAAGGCGGTCACTACCGATTATTGTATCGATTAACTCATTCACTCCCAGCCATTTTCATTGAAGCAACCCCCTTCGCTCCCGGCTGTTTTACTGGATTTTGACTAACTTTGCAAGGCCTACAGAATATTGTGTTCTATTGCTATAAAACATGGAACCAAAAGAAAGATTAGAGTCTCTTCTTTCATCAGGAAAAAAAGTACATTTGTATCGGTTTCTGTTTTGTAGCAATTAGCATTAGAATATAGCTAAGTTTTCATCATTATTCACCAACCAAACAGTGGGGAAAAGAGCTTGTTGCAACGTGGCCCTGGTCTCTTATACTGTGCTGCCACCTGCTGGCCGTTTTTGTAATAACTACCATTTGCTTTAAGCGACCTCTTCAGGTCAGAGGCTAAATCAAAGCCCTCTGTATGCTCTAGCATTAAAAAAAAAAAAAAGTAAAAAAAACGTATGAATACGTTTTGGGGACCATGGCAATATTTAAAACTGTTTTTTTGATCTCGCATTAAAGTATTACAAAACCATTTTTTCCCCCAATTACTGTTTATTACCAATTGTTTTTCTTTTAGTATTTTTTTTGGTGATAAAAACCAACAAAACATCAGTTCAGCAATATTAATGAGAGCAATTGATGTTGTACTCACCGACTTTTTTGAAACAAATTCAATCACTGGCTCGGTCATTGTTGTCCAAATTAAAAGTAAATCTTTGCCAATGTCTTATTTTGACATACCCACCTCCCCCGCGCCCTAAATATTCAAATCTGCCTGATTCTTGTAGGCCATCTCTTATGTTTTCAAAAACAGCGAATCGACTTTCATGCTTGAAGAAGCATCATAGGGGTACCTGAAAGGTTTTGCAAATCTTGAACGAGTGGCTGTGTCTTATCCGCTCGGGCTCGGGAAGACTCCGTAGTGTCATCTGATTGGAGAGCAGAGACTTTGCTTCAGGGAAGGGCTATGTGCGGAAGACAAAACGACCCCATTAACCAAATTGTACTCTTCACAATACAAGGCAACCAAAGTGGACTTTGGGTCTCTTCACACACCAGGCTCTTGTCGATGATGCAGAACATAAACGTATCGTGCAGGAGAACATGAGCCGAGTTCTTGGGGTTGAAGGTGACGTGGGTGATGGGCGTGTCCCTCCGCAGCCACAGAGGGTGCAGCCCTTGTTTCTGCAGCTTGCGACTCCAATCGGTGTATTCCTTTTGCACGAGCGAGAACTCAAATATCTGGATAGCACAGATGCGCACACAGACCGGCAGTTGATACGAGTACACGATTAACGTTGGGCGTTGTAAGACAGACATGAAAATAAGTTAACCGAGGCGTTCACCTGCTGATCAGCGTGCACTATGATGAGGTTTCTGGTGGTTGGGTGGATGGCCAAGGCGGTAGGACACGACCCGTACACCGGCACCGTGCAGTGAAGCTACGTGCGCACACAAATGAGTTCAAATGGTGCACACACTGACACACCTTTTGCGTGCAAAGAAAACAAAATCTCAAATCACCTTGAGTTTTTGAAGGTTATAAACGAGGATCTCACAGCCTGTGTTGGCTGTAACGAGCCAGTTGCCATCGTCGCTCGCATGCAACAGGTGGATAGGCTGTCTGGAACCTGAAGCACACAAACATACATGCTCGTTATGACTCGATGTGCTCTTTCCGATGATATGATGCAACCCCTATCAAATGGAACATTTAAAAAAAACAAAAAAACACTTTTTTTATTTGTACATGTTTACTTGTTTTGAGCTTCATTATGACACATTTATGGAGACAAATGTGTGATCCCAATACAGGAACGGATAAAATGGTTCCAAGTCCACAACTAACCTTCAACACACGTTGATTGATTGGATCGTAAGTAAAAATACAGTCAACAGACGCACATTTTAGCACACCTGATAGCAACGACATACCAACAGACCAGGCCCACCTTTTAAAGCAGACGCACATTTACAGCTAGTTACTATTGTGTAGAATGTGTGTGGACGGTGACCCCGAGTGGACAAAAAAAGACCTGCACCTCGCATGCATTTGTGATACAGTGTAAACATGACGCTTTACAATACAGACGCTCCCCTACTTACGAACATTCGAGTTACGAACAACGGTACATACGAACATTTCTGCGCGTACAGTATGTCGAAAAATGTTCGGAAAGAAATGCTCTAAGTTAGATTTTGTATTGCGCGTAGAGCTTCTTTCCGCCGCTAATACCGACGATTGGCGCTGTGAGAGCTCATTGGAGGCTGAGCAACGTGGCGAGGAGGAGGAGGAAGAAAACGCCGGTCCCCATGAAGCAGGAAATAACTTTTGAAGCCGATTCCAGCGACGACGAAGAATCTCTCATGATATAAAATCCTCCTCTTCCTCCTCCTCCATCATCTCCTTAAGCATCGAGTACATCTTCCAAAAGTAAGTTAAACTTCATTTTATTTATCTTATTACGTACATGTACATACTGTGTGTGTGTCTCTCGCTCTCTCTCTCTAACATACGTAGTACAGTACTGTACGTATTCTCTCCATTTTATTAAGTTTTTTTCAGTACAAACCAATGCAGGTTACTTGTACAAGCCTTAAACATACTTATATAAACCTTCAATATACTTATATAGGCTTTAAACATAAATTATAATACAAAATATAGCACTGAAGCAACTTAGGAACAAATTCACCTTACGAACCATCGCTCGGAACGTAACTCGTTCGTAAGGTGGGGAGCGTCTGTATACATAAATATTATAATGAATATTTGGTCACAATTTAGTGTATTTCATCTATTACAGGGGTCGTCTGGAATGTAAAGCTCGCGATAAATGAGGGATTACTGCAACTCAAACGGCAGTTTTCGGACTCACCTGACTGAGGTTTGAGGGTGTGAACGTATTTGCACTCTGACTGGCTGAGGGAAACCACGACGACTGATGACTGGCTGCAGGATGCAAAGAGTTTGGAGGAATCTGAGGAAAAGCAGAGCTGCTGGGCTGCGTGAAGGATCTTTGGTACTTTAGAAACCTAAGGAGAGTCCAAAAAAAAAAGCATGCAATGACATGCATACCAAACACACAATGGACATAAGACAAAAATTTGTCACGTCAGCAAGGAGATGCGCACCTTCGTGATGCTGATGTTGTTGTCGTTTGTCTGTAGCCTGTAAAGACGAATGCTGGAGAGGGTCGAGTACGCCAGCCACTCCCCGCATGGAGACAGAGCACTGCACCAGATATGATCATCGCCCTGCACACACATCACAGCTGATCACTACAGTTGGATTAGCTAACAACAAAATTCTGCGAAGGTCCCGTATAGAATTCAACAAATTCAACTCCGCTCAATTATATTTATAAAAGCACCTTCAAAAAACATGGCGGCATACAAAGTGCTGTACACGGAGTAAAAATCAGTCATGCAATAAAGACAAGTAAAACATAATAAATTAAAAGAATGAATATAATAAGCACGTCAGTTGGTAAGTACATAAAATAACACAAGATAAATGAATTAATGTAAGTAAATCGGGAAAATAATTCGTTGACCCATTGGACATTGGTGATTTTCATTGTCATTAAACTTGAGAGTACAAACCTTCCTCTTCAGATGAATCAGTTTCTCTGGTTTCCTCTTCACAGGTAGACTGTCACCAGGCTTCCCTGATAACAAACAGTGATTACATCATAGTAGGTGCAATATAAAGTAGTACTTGAAAGGCAATATTCATAGTCGGTGACCAATTTTAAAGGCAAAGTTAGGCTTGTCAGTTTTTATTGGCGCAAAGCAACTGCTTTGTCGTAAACTTTATTATTCTGCTTTGTTTACAACTTTTTATACTTTAGTATGCAAAATGAGCAGAGGTATAACATTTGGTGTGTTATTGTCTTCTCACCATAGCCCTCGCTCTCCCCGAGTCTCCACAGCTCGAGATGATCGGGGAACTGGAAAAGCAGCAGCCCCGACTTCTTAGCGTAACACACCACACTCCTCTACGTGGAAGATAAACAGATGGACAACTCGGTCGATATTGTATGTTCAGTGTTTTGCTAATTGTCAAAAAAATATTTAAATGATAAGTGTTCATGTGGCTCATTGAATCTACCGAATCAGTCCTTAATTCCATGATTATTGAAATAAGAGTACTCACGTGTGGGAACATTATTTTACGTAGAGCTGACTCTTGGGTGTTCTTCTCCACCTTATCCAGCAGGGGGCGTACTACCAACTGTGTATCCATGCCTGACAAGGGAGATGCCTTTTCGTATTAATAACGTGTATGTTAACAATTGTTCAATAAAAAGTTATATGGGGGGGGGGGGGAAGAAGGGAGACGCCATGAAAACCTTGAACCTACTTTCTATGTCAAGTTCATAACTTTATACCAAGTTTCAGTTCACAGGTGGATTATCATGGCTCATTATGCAAATTTCAAACAGCAATACAATGTGGGCTTCCCACGTGTTCTTGCAAACTTAGTCTCCGTATTTAATAGTTTCAAGTTCAATTTGGGAGGGTATTGTTGGGTTCCATTCAGGTCTATGAAGAATGGTAAAAAAAAAAAAAAAAAACATAACTAACTAGCCGATCCAATCTCAATTAACTACCATATGTTGGCGTGATCTATTAGTAAAAGCTTCTGAGAAAAAGCATCACACAGAAATCAGCCCAACCATTTAAAACTGACCTCCAGAAACAACAGAAATCTCAGTGTGAACCAGTGCCCTCACGTCATGGGAATGGTTTTTAAAGGTTCTAGTTCGGACCCAGTCCTTGTCTTGTTGGTTGACGGTGCGGGAAAGAAACTGGAACTGGACCACAGTGCCCTCTGATGTTCCGGCAATGAGGCTGCTTTCATCCTGTGAATAATAGCAACGTTTAAAACATGCTGCAATCCAGCATCTTCGCTACAAAATTTGCATTGCTGTTCAGAAAAAATACGGTGAATATAAAACCCTTCTCTTCATTGCAGGTTCATGGTTTGCAGTCCCAGTATTTAGCTCTTTTTTTTTTTTTTTTTTTAAGAGTTATTAATTTTGTATTTTCGCTATTTGACGGCATTTTACAGCATTGTTTGGAGTTGAAATCCCGCATCATGATAAAATACCCGGACCTACTAATTCAGCCAATCAGAACGTCGCTATCGTTTTGTCAGCCGCTGATTTATCATTAGACGCCTGGTGTGCTGTAATGCAATGTAATATTAGCGGAATGGGATCCCGACATGGGTCGTGTACTGAAGTTCCAAAACGGCATTGGTGGAGCCACCCAAGCATACAAAAGAAGAAACACAGCCAGCCAGCAACGGTCCTTTAACAAGTGTGCAATAATAAACAAGAAGTCATCGATGCAGAAGGGCTGTGACCATTTTAATACACAGCTGCAAAGCCGTGCTCAAACGAGCGACACCTTTATTTCGGTTTTGAAACAGGAATGCACTATATAGCGGTTTCATCCCCATCATTGTCATCTGCTGGTGAGAGACGAGTACACAAGATTTTAAGTTGTTTGTACAATAGTTTGTGTTATTTATTGGCCGTCCTTGCGCTCTCTTAATGTAATACGTGTTGTGCCGTAAATGCTATCATAAGACGCCTCGAGCTTATTTCTATATCGCGGAGATCACATTTGGTGGGGGTGTTCTAGAATGCACGCGCTGGAGCGGGATTTACTGTGTGTGTTTTTTTTAAACCCAATATAGTAAGCTTAAAAATGGACAGAAACCGTATTATAGTGAAGTGCAGACCTTTTTAATATTCTGCACTTGCCTAGGCTGATGTGTGTGCAAAATGTCATGAGTTTTCATGCATGTTTAAACCATCAAAATCAGCATTACTGTAATTTTACATGGCAAACAGCGCATTGCCACGGCAACAGCTTTATAAAAAGCTTGCTTATACTTTTACATCCTATTTTTATTTTATTTTTTCCTGGAGAGCTCAGTATTGTTCATTCGGTAATTTTACTGATTTGTCATGTCATTATCATTGCTCTCCCTTTTTTTTATATATATATATATATATATAATTTTATAATAATTATTATAATTTAATATATATATATATATATATATATATATATATATATATATATATATATATATATATATATATATATATTAATATATATATATATATAAAAAATTGTATTTATTTATTTTGTATGTGGGAGAATATGTGTATGTGCGTGCGTGTATTCATTAGTTCACCTAAAACCTATTTTTTTTTTTTAATCCCATACCGTTCCCCTAAACCGAACACTTCCAGCCAGAGTCGTGAGGCCGTCAGGAAACCCGAGAAAGGACCAAAGAAAAGAAAGGAAAGTGAAATCCAGCACCGACCAGACATCACCAACCAGAGTCCTTCACCAACCCCAGAGACATCTAAATTTCAACAAATCAGGGAGACCTCAAGAGACCTTTTACTACTTCTTTACTACTTTTCCATCTTGAATATCTTTACATGACGCACAACTACCGTTTCAAGTTCAAAATCTCTAATAAGAGTTCTTTAAAATATAAACCTCTGTAAAAGGCCAAAAACGGGGGCCAAACTTTAAAGAAATTTCAAAATGGTGGATGTTAGATTAAGTATAAGCCTCCAAGATATTTTTTTGTTTATTGCATGTAAATTTTTGAAGAATTTTGCAGGTCTTAGGTTGTTAGACATGCCTTCAATTTCTCGTAGCTTTTCGTCAAATCTAAAACTGGGGCTGCTTGAATTTTCTTGGGGGCAAGACTGTGCCTTTTTCTTCTTAACCGCACAATAAACTAATTAAATATTGATTGTTTTGCCAGGTGCGATGTGTGTGCAGTTTCATGTCCTCATGCGTGTTTAGACCATCAAAATCAGCATCATTTTTGTAGGCAAACAGTGCTTCGCCATTGCAACAGCAGTCAACTGATTTTTTTTTGCTTTTGCTTTTCATCTTGGTCATCTTCAGATGAAACACTCAAAATTTGAAGACAATCGGATGAAGTCTGTAGGAGTAAACCCAAAAATTTAGCCAACTTGGAAAAAAATTTGCTAGATTTTGCATATGGCTCCAAGAGACTTTTTTTTTTTGTACGTCTTGCATTTGCCTTCAACTACTTTGAAATGAATAACTGGGGATGCTTCGTTAAGCCTTTCTAGGGTGTGCTACTGAGAGATTTCTTTGCACAATGAACTAATAGATTATTGATTACTTTGCCAGGAATGATGTGTGTGGATACATTTCATACGTTTTCACAAATGTTGAGACCATTGAAAGTGACCTGAATGCAATATCATAAGTGAGTTATCCCAAATGCACCTTCTTTTTTGAAATTCTGATTTTGTTAACTTTACTCCTCAGTCTTTTGATACAATGCTCTGAACTGCACTTTGCACATGTAGTTCAGTTTATTTTGACTAAAATGACGGTGTGCTTTTTGAAGGTTGCATTTAAAAATGTGTGGCTGATCTGTTGCTTCAAGTAATCGTCCACTTGCCTGGGATAAAGAAAGAGCAAGCACGTCCCACTTGGTGACTAGATGAGTGTGGACGAGTGTTCCTGTAAGTCCGTCCCACATCTGGACCTTTCCAGCAGAATCACCACTGATGATTGTATGATTGGATAAGAAGACGACACTCCAGACCACAACCTCTCTGCTCTTGGATGTTCTTACACCTCTATCAACAAGCATTCTGTGCACGCTGTGACCTAAAATTGGCATAATCACACAAAAAGGGCCAAGTTTTCATCAGTGTATCGAGTGTTTAACTGTTTGGTATATAATCGATGTTGGGTTTGCATCAATTTACCAGTCTCAACATCAAATATTCGGATCATGTCCATCATGCCAGCAGCAAGTTGAGCACCAGAGGGATGCCAGGAAAGACTGATGATACGACCTACAAGATCACAGAAACAGAGATGTCACAATGGGTGTAAGTTGTCGCAACAAGACAATTACTGCTTGGCTTTGTGTGCAGAATTACACAAACACTATTAACAGAATTTCTCAAAAAAAAGTATAAACTTCTTACTTTTCTGCCTGTCAAAGTTCCTCTGAAACTGAATCCTGTCCTCCAGTATTTCAAATATCTTCACCGTCCCATCTTCACATCCAACCTGATACAGAAATATGCACCATTACTCCAAATTAAAACATTTACACATCAATTCATCAGAGTGAAAAAAAAGGTGCAAAAGAAAGGGGTGACCATTTCTTCATTTCTTTTTCTTAAGTCTCGGCAGAGGACTTACCGCCATCAGTTTTCCCTTGCTGTTGCAGCTGATGGCCCAGATGGGTCCCCCGTAGGCATCCACAGTGAACTTGGGCTGCAAGTTCTCCAGGTCATACTCTGTGATCTCTCCACGCAAACCAGCACTGAAGAGACGTTGACCCACCCAGCACAAAGCCTCAATGTCTGTGCCATCCCGACCAGGGATCACCTGTAGCAAAATAGTGGAAATGGTCGCTGTACAAGTGTACAATCTATGCGTGCCGTGTACACAGAGCAGTTAAAAAAAAAAAAAAAAAAAAAGAGTTTTCAGATCCAGAAGGCAACCATCAGTTTTAGTATGCTGCAACGGGATAAGCCAGTTTAATTTCATTTATACAACTCATGGTTAAACTTGAACTGACTCTTAAATGGAAGGAGGTGCCCCGTTTGCATGTTGTTTAATTTGACAAGAATTCACAAAATAGCACAAATCCAAATGAATAATTACGATCAATTAATACTAATCAACTACGATTAATTTAAGAGTTTCAGACAATTTGCAAAAATTATTGTTTTCCAAAGTAAAAGCACGTTAGCCAAAAATAACTAGTCTTCTTACTTTTACTTACTGTAGAGAGGCTATGAATTTTAGACAATTTCAAGTTGAACAAACTTTTAATGCGCACATCTAATTATGATTGTTACAAATTAGTTCTTAACTTGCATTCCTGAACAGAAATGCGTGCACTTCTTGACAGAAGCGTTGGTTTTAATTGAATTCTTGAATGCCATTAAATCACTTTATAAAGCTGCTTTATTAATACTGTAGAACAAACTGGGGTGGGGTACTTGACACATCTGTTGTCATGAACGTGTAATAATGCGACAATTCTTTGACTGGATACTGTGGAATGGATGAATGGGAGCTTCTTACCTTCTCTTGAAAGTAGTTGTCAGTGAAGTTAAAGACCTCCACACTTCCATCCGCCCGAGCCACTGCAAGCCTCTCAGTGCAACTGTTGAACGCCATGGCTCGGATTGCGCTGGGCATGTAGTCGAAGAAACGAACCCGGTGCACCTTAAACTCACCCATTTTCTCCAAAAGGTAGAAGAAGCACGCTCAGGTGGCTTCCCAACACGAGTAGATGAGCCTGACAAACACGTGATTTTGCTACGTGCTAGCAAGTCGAAGCTAACATGTCAAACAAAAGCGCGTGCAAGGTGGCCGGAAGAACACGTTAAATATGCTAAACAATGGGACACCGCAATACAAGAGCCTTAGCACGTTGTAGTAGAGGCTCGCATAACTTTTAAGAATTTTACACACGCTGGAAAACATGAGCAGCCACGTTGAAGACCTCCGACCCGGACCTGAAAACGAGCACATCTACTACTAACCGGAACTACGTCATTAGTCATGGACCTGACGTCTTCAGTTGGCGGGAAACCTGACCGTCAACTCCATCATGTGTAAACACCGAAAGTCTGTCCTTTGTTTTTGTCTTCACTGTATGTAACTTAGCTGCGTTTATTTTGAATGTCTCCGCGGTCTATTGGTCGTTCTTGCTTTGTTAAATATTGAGTACGTGTGTCCATAATGGTTCAAATAGTCATAAGGTAAGACGCGAATTGAACTGATCAGTTGTCACATAATTGTACAGTAATTTCGTAAAATTACGTGTAATACTGATAGTACTTGTCAATATTTATTAATATGGTTGGTGACTGTCTTTTTAGGGGAAGTGTTGATGGCAGCAGTCCTCCGGAGTGGCTATTGATCGAGCTGCAGGGAGAGATGATAT
The DNA here is from genome assembly GCF_051991255.1 of Vanacampus margaritifer. Classification (NCBI taxonomy): domain Eukaryota; kingdom Metazoa; phylum Chordata; class Actinopteri; order Syngnathiformes; family Syngnathidae; genus Vanacampus; species Vanacampus margaritifer. The sequence continues at coordinate 23,054,771 of NC_135437.1, read as the reverse complement.
CCAGACACAACTCTGGAATGACAGGAAATGCGATGGGAGACCTTCTCTACACTAAAGAGGTCATTATAAACAATGAACAGTAATGTAAAACATAATAACAGAAGGTGGCTTTCCTATTATTCTTTTGCTGACATTGAACGGCAAAATTGACAACTTCAAACATCTCGGCTTTTCCAATATTTAAATTCCATCAGTTTATTTTGGAAGAAACTCCTAAGCATTTCGGAAACCAGAATTGTGATGGCTCCGTCAACGCAAGCTGTCACACATGCTACAAATAAATCTCCCGGCTGTTTGTTTCCTGCAATTGGCTTTTCTCCTACACAGCTTGTTTCTGCACTGTTTGATTAAATCAGAGCTGCTTAATGTCCACTGTCCTCTGTTGATGATCTTTCATCAGTCCGTTGTTTTTTTCTCTTTCCAACAGGGGGTGCCAGTGTTAATTGTAGGACATCACATATTGTATGGGAAACAGGTCAAATTGGAGAAACCATTTGCTGTCCTTACTAAGCATCCTGCCCAATCACAGGAGGTTATCGGCAACACCGACAACCTCGATGCCTCCCAGGTTGCCATGGAAACAGAGCCGCATGGCTCCACCTCCTACTCGGTGTCTGCTCTCATCAAAAGAAAACTTATCTTCAAGACGCGACCCAAACCCATCATCACTAATGTACCCAAGAAAGTATAGTGTGCGGCTGGACTGTGGTAACAATCTGTAAGCAGGTATTATGGAAGACAGACTTTTGAATGTTTGTGTAAAGGTCTCTGGAGTGCCTGCCACACGTCGTCAAATAATCAAGTAAATCTTTGCTTGTTTTTTTCCTGTTCTGCACCTCTATTTCAAAACAGTGGGATTAATCAATTTAACAACAACCGCCATACTAAATTTTTACAGTTGGAGATATGATCCGCTAGGCTGGCCGATGTTCCAGCGAAAGAACCTCTTTGACGAACGAGCATGTGAAGGTGAAAAAGTTAGCATTAGCTAACAGTCTGACCAGCATTTGCTTGTGAGAATAATATTTGGATAAGTTGAAGCCAGCAGACGCGCTGGAGGCGTAAGAGGAGACTTCCAAATGCTGGCAGGAACACACCAATGAGATCATTGGAAATTAGTAGGAGATTAGTATGTCTGCTTTATTAGTATTTTTCAAATGTTGTGGTCAATGAATGGGCTGCCTGTAATTGTACTAGCATTCAGCATTCATGATTTGAGAAAGCGATTCATTATTAAAGCATTCAAGCCAGTAGAAATGTAATCTCTCTCTGTCTGTATCGCTCGCCCTCTCAATCATGGAAACGTTGTCCAAAGAAAGCGCTTGCCAAGAGCTGAATTTAGGTTTAATCAGTGTATTGACTTTCCTGTTACTCACACTGCTGTTTCCTTGGCAACTGGCGGAGGGGGGGCATCACCATCCATTTTGTGTACTACTTGTCATCATTACTGCCAGTCATTCAAAAGCACATTTTGATATTTATACCTTTGGACAAAATAAAGTCTGCAAATAGATCATACTGAGAGACAGACGTGCTAACCACGAGCCAGCTTTGTTACCAGAAGAGAAGAAATGACCTGTGACCATAGATTGAGATAAATTGATACACAAATACTCGTATTAAATACTCCGTGGTGGGTGGGTTAGAAAATGGAGGGATTTCACAGCATCATTTGGTGGGACACTGACCCAAATTTCAAAATGACCACAACCTTGCATGGAATGTCTGATTTAATAGTGTCATCGAAGCAAAGGATGGTCAGGATTAGTTGGTTTGGTTCCCCAGAAATACAAAGTAGTTCTCAGAGAATATCTGAGCACTTGATCAGTTATGGGAGCGAGCTGGCGCATTATGGCATGTTGACATACAGTCAAGACCCCCCCTCCCCCTCCTCCCATGTTGTGTTTCCTTTAATAGAAAAGAAAACATTTTCTGTTAGTCCCAAAAACTGAATGGAGCAATTCATTTACCTATCGTTTTCTTATGTTTCTCACACACACATATTCCATGCTGTGTTGATTGTATTGAGTGTCCATACTGGTTTAAATGAAAAGGAGTGTATGAATCACTTTGGAACCATTATTTACACACAATAAAAGAGCAATCAATCCAGAACAGTTAGCAAAATTAGACATTGTTGTTGAATAACCTAATTTTCTACCTTAGCTTCATCATCTTGTCAACAATAAGTTGCTACGCGGCATACTGAAAGAAATGGAAACAAGTATGAATGAATGGCTGCATTGTGTCATAGGCAGAACACATTTTATTGACTGAGAAACATTCCAGTGATTTCCTGAGATCATCATCAAACAGGACAGATTTGACAGCCAAACACTGAATTGTCACGATCATTTTTGCTTGGATGACAAGAAAAAAAAAAAGTGTGAAACAGCAAACATAAGGTTCCCAAGTGTCACGTGGAAATATCTTTGGTCATCAGTTACAGTTGGATACATTTTTGTTCTACATTTACTGTGAAAGGTCAAGAGAACGATGACCTTTCGTTAAAAACATTGCTTGCTAACTTAAGATGATGCTTTGGCGCATGCATCCACATTGTGGCGTCATATAAAAATCTGTATCGCTAAGCTAAAACCTCATCAGACCGTAACAAAATGGGAAATAGAAATAGATATACAGCAGTAAGTTCATTAAAAGGATTTAAAAAAAAATTAGAAATGGCAACAGCACCAAAACGACTGCTGCATGAGATGATGGCCTTGCCTTTTGATTAGCCACTCTTTCCAGGAAATGTCATTTGGTCAAAGTTGAAACTGAAGGATAGGCCAACACTTACACAGCCACTCGGTCACGTTCTCTGAGCTTTTAACATCATCCACCCACTCTGTGTGTTGGTTGAAGCAGTCTCCGTCAGGATGTAACCACTATACCTCTACAGTGGTTGGGTTTGGTCCATCGTCTTGGGTCTTTGTCTGTCCACCACCACACCCAAGCCCCCTCCTCTAAAACCCAGGCTGTGAATTTCCAGTAAGACTCGGCATTCCTTGTTCTGTACAATTGTGCGTTGTTAAGTTGATAAATGATGCCTGCTCTGTACATTCATCAGCACCAGGAACATTTGAGATCTTTTCATTGTGGTTGCCCGCTGCTTTATTAGCAGTATTTTGTTACATTAACAAACCCATAGTGCCAATTTCATTAATTGCCCAAGGAAACATCAGGAGTCTTAGGAAAAATGTAAAGCAAAAAATAGGAGAGCTGTTGATTTATAGAGTGGATGACAAATCGTATGACCCGTGGTGTTTTGTGCAATTTGTTGTTTGGAGTCAGTAAGGGAACACATTTATATGCAGTTAAATCCCAAGTTAATCACACCATGGACAATTTCCAGCCAACCATTTTCTGTTCAATGAATGAAAATGTTTTTCGTTGTTGTTGTTGTTGTAGTTGTTGTTGTTCTTCCTTTTCTTCTTCTTCATCTTCTCCTCCTCCCTTCCCCCTTCTTCTTTTCTTCTCCTTCTTTTTCTTCTTCCCCTCCTCTTCCTCCTTTTTCTTCTTCTTCTTATACATCTTCTTCATCTCCCCCTCCTCCTCCCCCGACTCCTCCTCATTCTTCTTCTTCTTTTTCCTCTTCTTCACCTCTTTTTGCATCATTCATCCTCATAAATGTCAGTACAGGCATAGCCAGTAAATTGACATTTGATGATATACTCCAGAATGTATTATGCTGAGAATTATCAGTACCGTTTCTGTAAAATAAATAAATAAATGGAAATAGTTCATTTTTTAAATATACTGCGTTTGAAACCATTTATTACAGTTTTTGGTTTCTTTGGTCATTTCCAGCTGAAAGGTACACCGAACTTGAAGCATCTGACATAACACAGCTTCGATCTTCTTTGCTGTATCTCTTAATTAACGTTACGTTCTCATTTCTTGTTTACTCTCCAGGTTCTGTAGTTGTAAGTTTATAAAAAAAAAAGTTTTAATCTAAAATCTGACCAACCAAACACATACAGTAGTTCCATTTGATTCATTCTTTGCGCTAAACAAATTCGTTAGCACCATTCTGGACCGCTTCCTTGTGGTTGTAACTTGTACCCATGAACTGCATGATATTCAAAAATGAACACTGGTTGCCTCTTCTCAGTGCAAGCAATGTCATCTTCGTGGATGCAGTCATCTCACACACTCCTGACCGGATCTGTTCCCTACTGCTTGGATTTCACATCCCACCTTTTTTTCTTTTTTTTCCCCTTTTTTTAGCACCGGCAGTACAGACATGACTGTACATTTGCGTCTGCAGTTCACAAAGGTGTGAGGATACAGCAGTTGAGCTTCACGCCATTGACCTGTGGAGTTTTCTTGGAGCAGTTTTTATGCTTCCGCATACGGCAGGTGATATTGCTCCTCCCGCTTGTTGCACCGTTTGGCGACGATTGCAAGGTAAAGAACCAGCAGAATGAGCCAGTAGCAGGCATACAGTATTGTCCCTGCTATCAACAAGACCTTTTCGGATTCACTCAACGGCTGTTGCGTTTCACAGTAAATTGTATACACCACGCCTCCGAGCAGCACCACCGTCCACACAGTCACAGGGACGGCACCGATCAGGTTCACCACGATCTTCCTGCGGCCCGAAGTTCCCCACCCTGCTTTGTTGATCGTGAGCAAGGCAAATATTTTGGCAGGGAGCAGGCTGGACATGTAGAGCAGAGAATAGAGCGACATGAAGATCATGACCAGGCTGCCACGCAAGAAACAAGCGTAGGTGGCCTTCAGCATGCCGACCAGCTGGACGGTCAACAAGAAGAGCAAAATGTTCCACAGCCTTCCACGGTAGAAGAGATGGATGACCGTGGCGACCAAGAAGAACGGGAAGAAGCCGGTGACCACAGATTCGTAGGTCATCCAGAGGCTGTGCTTGTGAAACCACAAAGCGTTATAGAGCCACTCGCGGAAGTACGACTTGCTCCAGCGAGTCTGCTGGTTGAGCCAACGCAGGTACTGGGTCGGCGTTTCAGTCTGACACTGCGATCGGGCTGTATATTTCGTCTTGAAGCCGAAGCTCAGCACTCGGTTGGTGAGGTGGCGGTCATCGCCGAAGCTGCACTTGGAGCCCAGGAAGGTTTGATGGTACCAAGGCTCCAGGAAGCGCTGAAGAAGGGAGTTCCTGTACATCCCCAGAGGGCCGCTGATGCACTGGACGCATCCGAAGTAGGACTGGCAGGCGCGCTCAATGTTAAACGCCATCCAGTAGCGCACGCTGCTGAGGAAGGAGATCCATGAGTCGTACTTGTTCAGGATCTGTGAAAGGAAGACAAATAGGAAAGAACTGTTCATGCTTTTCCAGGAGACATTTTAGAATTGAACTCTGACGGATGCTCTACCTGTACATCTCCTCCAACCCCGCCTACTGCCGCATCGTCCTCAAAGATCTTCAACATCTCAAGGGTACATGCTGGGTCCAGAACTGTGTCCGAATCGCACACCTAGAAAAGACACATCCCAATGAGTGTCCCACATTGGCTGCTACAGAATCTTCATGGCTCATGACATTCTCCATTAGCCAGAGAACAAAGGATGTAAAACAGCTGGCATTTGGAGGTTGTTAGTTCAGGTATACAAGCCATCATTTTTTTCTAGACCACTTAACCTGTTTAGAGCATCCTTGGTAATGATTGTTCCAACATATAGTATGTTTTGTCGTTACGAAAGGCACACAATTGCACATGTTCCTGTTTGCAGGTCAACCACAGGAGTAAATAACTTAGTGACTGTTTTTAATTTGATTATTTTATATTTAAGCCAAATGTTTTTTTCAACCCAAATATTTACTGTAAGTGCGTGTTTCTGACTTAACTCATTCGCTGCCATTGACGGCTATAGACGTCAAAATTCATTTGAACTATTTCTATTTAACATTTTTTTCCCCCCATTTTTGTTAACAAGAATATGAAAACCTAGAATTGTTTTTGTACATTTAGAACAGATGTAAAATTTGTGATTAATTGTGAGTTAACTAGTGAAGTCATGCGATTAATTACGATAAAAAATTGTAATCGCCTGACACCCCTAATTTTTAATAATCTTTTCTTTAAAAAAAAGAAAGTTTATTAAAAAAAATATATATTTTTAATTTTTTAAAAGTCATGCGATCAATTACGATTACAAATTGTAATCGCCTGATGCCCCTAATTTTTTTTAATAATCTTTTCTTTAAAAAATTAAAAAATATAATTTTTTTAATAAACTTTATTATATTTTTTTTTAAAGAAAAGATTATTAAAAATTAGGGGTGTCAGGCGATTACAATTTTTAATCGTAATTAATCGCATTACTTCACTAGTTAATTCATGATTAATCCCAATTTTCGTATCTGTTTTAATACAATAAAAACAATTCTAGGTTTTCAAACTCTTGTTAACAAAAGTGGGGAAAAATGTTAAACTAATACAAATAGTTAAAATGAATTTTTGACGTCTATAGCCGTCAATGGCAGTGAATGAGTTAAGTGCAGATTCAGGTTATCTTGATGTCAAAAAGTGGACAGCAAAATACCATCATTTGGGCTGCAAATGGCCCTCAGGCTGCGAGTTTGCGACCCCTGATTTACTGGGAATAATTACTATGTTTGCTATTGTGAACCGCACTAGAGTGCTCCTGCCGTTTCTACATTTCATTTTACTGGTCCAGTGTTGAGGAATCTCTACGCCACAGTTCTGAAGACTGCCATTCAAACCTCAGCATAGCTCTTCATGCGTTGTGCTTGCATTGTATCGCTGTGCTTTTGTGGGTTTCCTCAGAGTTCCGCCCAGATTCCCAAAGCAAGCATGGCTAATTGAAGACTTTAAATTGTTCATAGCCTCGATGTGAATGGGAATGCTGCTGGTTGTAGGATTAGTAGGACAGTAATAGTAGTAATGAGTGTTACCAAAATTGAGCTTTCAAACTGTTTAATAAGACTTTCAGTTTAAGTTTATTGTCAAACGAAGAATTACACGTGTATTTAACCACATAGCATTTAGTCTGCTAGCTTAAGTCTAATGCTAATATAAACAATGATTAGCATTTCTGCGCGTGTGATTAGCAATTAGCAGATCTACATTTTATGCCTGTGTGATAATGTTTAAGCTTCAGATATTTGAACAAATTGTGCAGCAATACATCAGACAACTTAACTGTAAACTTACGGTTTACTTCATCCTCTGCAAAGAAAAACGACATGAATTCCAGTTGTATATGCTACTGGTTTGCACTATTATGAATCCCACTTGAATTCTAGGCAGGACATATGTTCTGCTGCAATTGAAAATTCCAAGCTAACGTTACAAGTCAAAATGGCGGTCAACTCGATGAAAAGAAGCTCTCCGCTCATTGAAAAGCATCGGACATTGGATCGTCGTAATTTGTGAGGATTCTTTTGATTTCAAAATGTGATGAAATTTCATTTGACTATTAGCCTATAACCTACTGCCTGATTTGTATGTATGCTAGTCACAGGCAAAAGCAATACAATACGCCATTTGTTAACTTTTCACTGTGCAAAGGAAGCAGAGAGGAAAAAAACCTACTTTAATTATTTTTAATTGTACTTAATTATGTCATTAAAGTATGATTTTATATAGTGCTTTTTTTTTAATCATAAGAAATCACATAGCATTTTTTGTTGCTTTTTTTATGGAGAGAATCACCTTTCTATTCATTCAAAGAACGAATTAAATTTGTATCTTAAAGGGATACTTGACTCAGTGAGCCATTTTTAGCAGTAAAAAGTTCATATTTTGTCCAGTATTAATGTGATAACTTCATTATTTTTATGTACAATTAATACATTTAAAAACATTTTTTTTTCCACTTGCTCTTGACTGAAGATGACATCACCTGTGCCGAGAAAGCAGGTAACGACCGATCATGGCTTAGTTTGCTGACCAAACCCAGAAAGCAGGTGATGTCATCCTTAGTCGACACCAAGTAGGAAAAAAATACTTTTTAAAAGTATTACTTGTAGGCTACATGAAAAATAATGAAGTTATCAAATTCAATCTGGACAAAATGATTAGCTTTTTAATGCTGAAAATGGCTCAATGAGTCAAGTAGCCCTTTATGGGACCATTGTATATAATAGGCTACAACATGACATGATTGCCTCCATGAATTGGTAATTACGGCCATTTTATCCTGGCTCTTATTAGTGAGTAGCTCTTACCTGCACATAATCCACAGTGTCCCCCAGCGCCTTGAAGGCCGTGTACATCACCTCCCTCTTCCCTCCCCATTCCTGCATGATACAGGAAAATCGGCATCGTCTGACCAGCCGAGTCACTCGTAACGCCTCCTCCATGTGAACTGTGCTCCCTCCGCCTCCGTCACCCACTCCTCCGCTCCCATCGCTGTGATGGTTTCCCTTCCAGACCACGCTGCCCGCCTGGTCGGCCCCGCCCATCACCTCCTGGAAAATGTCCATCATGTAACGGTCCTCTGGTCTGTTCCCATCCACCACCAGCACTACTTTTAGTCCCGGGAAAGAAATCCGTCTGATGCTGCGCAGGCACTTCCTTAAGTAGTCTGGGTCCTCCTGGTAGGCGGCGATGCAGAGAGCCACAGAGCGGCGGAGATGTTGAGGGCGGGTGGGGATCTTCATCCCACGATGTTCCAGAAAGGCGAAAAGGCTCTGGAGGAGAAGATGGAGGGAGAGGAAGGCGCCATAGAGGCCGAAGGAAAGGTGGTGCTGCTCCGTTTGGATGAACTGGTAACCTGTGTTAGCGCAAGAACAAAGTCAACTCAAACAGTGGAACGTGTACTTGAAAAGAAATAACCACCGTGAACAAGCGCACCTGTGATGTAAGCCAGCAGGATAGTGAAGAGGACCACCGCTGCAAAAAGGGTGGTGACCACGATGTTCACCGCATTCCTGCAGCAAGAGGTCATCTGAGGGGGCATCGCGTAAAGTCAAGGTTTGAATAAGAGTGTAAATGGAGAAGAAGAGAAGAAGAAATAATAACACATAGATAACTGCTTTCATCTGCTGTTGCAAAATTCCAATTTATTTTCCAAGTTGTAAACCAATTGATTAGTGTCTCATTGAAATAAACTGTATCGTTCACCTGTGTATATAAAGGGAATTTCAATGTTTCATATTGAAAAAACGTAATCCATGATTAAAGTACTTCTGTCTTTATCCAAACTTTTCATGGAATGGTTGTGGAAAAGTTGTAGGAATTGACTGGGAATGTTCTGCCCCTTTGACATTCTTGTCATCACCTTACGGCAAGCTTGAAAATTGTCGTTGACATTAGTGTCCTGACATCATGGAGTCCATGGACAAAAACATAGAGCGTGAACGCGTGAAAATATCAATAAAATTGTCATGGACGACTTCAATTGCTCCTTTTATGCTACTCAGTCGACTACCTTTAGCTAACAAATGGGTTCTACTTGTGTGGAATGAAGACTTGGACTTTATATAAAATCTCATATGCTAGTAAGAATTCTCACATGGGAAGTTCTACTTTCCACCTCCACTTATAGCTTCAGTAATACTGCTACTATTTGTGTAATAGCAGTAAGACAAGTGAACAAATAATAATAATAATTAGGGGTGTTCGATTCGGCAATATATCGCGATATTACAGCTCGCAATTCTCAAATCGATTCGATATGCGGTCGAATCAATTTTTAAACATCAATTTTTTAAGGGAATATTCAACAAAACGTCTTACTTAGGGTTAGGGTTCACACATTAAGCATGGAAGAATGTTATATTAATACAACATTAAGCCTTAATATTTTATTTCAATGCTGTTCAAACATGAAACGGATTGCAACAGATTGTTTGTTAAAATAAAGTGGCTCACAGTTATAAGCCTAAAATTTCAGATAAATAAATACAGTTTCGTACAAATCTTGCAGCAGGGATGTGATTTGACCAAAGTGAAATTATCTGAAAATTTAGCCGGGGGTCTGGGGGCCGCTGGCACCCAGCTAGGTCATGGGTTTTCCGTGTTTTTAAGTACTTTCAATGCACTCAACATGACAAAGAAATAGACAAAACAACAGCATAAATTTTCAATGTATATTGAACTATCCCATATAAAATGGCAGTTTTAGTCAACTCAAAATCAGTCACATTCAAAAACATTGGACTGCCTTTGCTTTTAAAAACTATCACTGAGAATATCATCATATCTAACTAATGTGATTACTAAGTTAACACATAAATAATGTTGAAGAGTTCAAATTTCATGAACAAATAATTGTATCATGACCAAATGAAAAGTAACTCATATTAGAGCATACCACAAATGTCTTTGTTATAGCAGAAGATGTTATCTGTCGGAGTCATGTGCATACACAATGAACTACTAAAAAAAAATAAAAAAATAAATCGGAATTTTTTTTTTTTGGGGGGGGGGGAGATAAAAAAAGCGGAATTCCGCGAATTAGCGGAAAAATCACATCCCTGCTTACAGTGTACATGTGCAAGTTTACGGATGAGTATTTTCTAAATTTGAGTTTTTTTTTTTTTTTGGTAATAATCAATTTATAGATTTGTATCGGGATTAATCGGTATCGAATCGTGACCTATGAATCGTGATACGAATCGAATCACCAAGTACTAGGCAATTCACACCGCTAATAATAATAATAATAATAATAGTAATAGTAGTAGTAAAGTACTACAACTAATACAGTTATTCTAACATAAAACTGCAGTGATTTTGTTTTGTTTCCTATTCAGACTGCCAATACATTTGATGATGGCCATAAAACTGTGAGTCGTCCCAGATCTCATTAAATTTCAAGATTAAATATGCAGCATATACTGTACATCAATTGCTCAATTTGCGGGGATTCAATTTGGGAATGAGAGTGTTGCGGGTTTGAAGCCTCCTGTGTATTAAAAAATAGAATTGGAACTGCAGCGATGCCAGTTCGTTTTTTTCTATGTATATAAATCGGTCCCATCAAGTGAACAACGTTCATGGATGCACACCATCAGTCGTTGCGCCTTTCATCTTCCTCCATCTTGCGCCGACGCCAGACATCTCTTAGTCAAGCACCTCCTAGCCGTCCTCATGAGACTATAGTAGGATTTTGTGCAAATTGTAACGAACTGCTTTGAAAATGCCAGCTTGCACGGAGACAGTCTCTTCTAGTCCTGATTGATTTTTTTTTTTTTTTTTAACTTTATCCCCCTTACGATAATATCCTGGACCCTTTGTTGAGTGCAGGTCTTTTTGAGCTGATTAAAGGTCAGTCTGGGTGTGGCTGGTGTTCAGGACGGGTGTACCCGGAGGTACAATTCTCGCCTTTCATTCCTAACATTTCCTTCCAACTCACCCCCCATCAAAACGTCCCCACCAGACCTTGGCAGGAGACACAGCCCGATATTTATATCGTTCGGTTCAGCTCTGGGAGGCCCGTGTACACATGCATGTACAGTTGAGATGTAGATTTACATATATTCCCACTCAAGTCTGTCATTACTGTGTATTTAAAATATGTTTAGCAATTTGAATGAGGAAAAGATGTTTGCTTTAAATGGTGAAATATAGGAGGGAGGGGATGATAGATAATAAATGCCAGCCCCCCCCCCCCCCCACCACCCAATGCCAATTTTCTGCTATGAGTCAAGATATGATCAATAGTTGAAGACAGGGTCAAAGGTCAATCCTACTCATGGGAATTGGATGGGTGAATTATGGGGAACCATTGTGGAGACCCAGTGATGAGGAAGAAAGAAAAGAGGAATGTTTTTTCATGACAGCTTCCTTCCTTTTTTAAATGTTTTAAGTAGTCAAATTAACAGTGCTTGACTTGTTTTTATGTAAGATGGTTAACTCTTTGACTGCCAGACGTTTTCAGAAAAGGGATGCCGTGGGTGCCAGCCGATTTAAGCATTTTGACTGATCTTTCAAGGTGAACAGAAAATTATGTGTTTGGACTATGGAAACACACATACTACCAAATGAAAGATCTTTTATCAGAAAAAAAAAGTTTGTTTCTACCTTATTCCGTTTTTCAGTAATCAACAATAGAAAATGGTTAGTTTCCCCTCTGTTTTGAAACAAACGTCTTTGGCACTCCTCCCTAGGATTTTACTAAACGTTATTTAACATTTTTGGCAGTCAAAGAGTTAAGAATGTCAGAAGTTACTGACCAAGAGATGTCAGTTGTTCAGTAACTAAAGTTTTTTTTATTCTATTTTTTTTTTTTTATTATTGCAACCCTTAAATCAATTATAGTATTTTAATTTCCAGGATGTCCTCCAAGTTTTGTCCCCTCCAAAATCTGGATATTTTTAATTTCAATTACTCAAAATGTGCAGTGGCATCAGACCTATCCATACATATATAGTTTTTCTTCTTTTTTTTTTTTTTTTTGATACCCTCGATGGACAATAAAAGCAGTATTGTGCTATAAATATATATATATATATATATATATATATATACTATGCTGTGTATATAAATATACAGAAAAAAAATCTAATTGGAATATTTCATATGATATTATGATTAATTAGAGCCTTGAAAAAATCATCAATACATCATGACATCAGATTTTCTGATGCATGCCTGTGGTTTTTAATTTTTATTTATTTTTTGGCAATGGTTTACAGTATATAAAAAATTCTCATTTATAATAGGAGTCAATGTGACCAAAAATGGGCATTTTATAAAGAAACACTGCATAAATCTCCTTCTCCCATTTGCAATCATTTACAAATTACCGCATGGTGCCATTTTCACCCTCTACGTGTTATAACAAAAATCTGCCGACATTTTTAGCTTCCTGTTTGTTTGTTTTTGAATACCTTTTTGGTAAATAAACTGAGCGCTTTCTAACTGAAGCCTCACATTCACCCATACTCACTCACATAAGAGTTATTGGATGCTGCTATTGCCAGATCCACTGGGAGCAAATGGGGCGTCTGTGTCTTGCTCAAGGACACTTCGACACGGTCACCAAGGCTGAGGATCGAACCCACAACCTCACGGGTGGGAGACAAAAAACACCTTTCGTTGCTATAAGAACTTTTTTTTTTTTTTTTTTTTTTGGTGGCACCACATGATAATACTGTACATAAAATTGGCACCATCGGATCCACGTATCCATCATCGAACCTTGTGCAAATGTGCTACATTTGAGTAAATGTGCTCAGTGTGTATGTTTTATTTTCCCAGTACACATTATAGGCGCGCGCGCACCTTCAATAGAAGCATGTATACAGACGAGAGTAGCACCTTAACAAGTGTACTCACTCACTCACACGCGCAAAGAAAAAAAAAAAGCGCTGGTTTCTCTACCTCACGTTGGCCACTCAAACATGAACACACTCGGCTCTTTGTCCCGCGTTTTCTAACGCAACTTTAATTTCGCTTCCTTGAGCTTTTAAAAACTTTTCCATTCAGTGTCAGTCCCTCAGAACATGTTTGCTCATGGATGAATGCTCTCATTCATTCTCCTTCACAACGAACCCTCACAATTGAATTCAACTAATAATTGCTTTAAGAGTCCTGTTTAAATACGAAACAAACAAAAAAAAAAGAAGAAGAGGGATTTATCTTTTCTCCTCTCCTAGTGGGGATCCATTTACATGACAAGGACATACTGCTGTCTCCTCATAGTAGGAAATTGAATGACTTCCTTACCTTCCTGATCCAGTGGACCCAGCGTCTTTGTCTCTGTCCTCCTGGTCCGTGCGTCCAGCTGGGACGTCCTCTCCTTCCCTCAGCACAGCGCTCTCCTTGTTCGCTCCCCCTCTTTCCAGCAGCTCACACTACATCTTTATTCCAGCGCGCTCGCTTCATTCGCAGGATCCCAAAAATACTAAACCACTGCGAGACCACTTCTGTGAGACAGCCCCCCCCCACCCCCACCGACCACCTCCTCCTCCCTCCCCCTTCTGTCTCCCGGGACGCTCTCTGATGAAGCCCTTGAAGATTGGATATGATCAGTCTTGCTCTTCTCCTAGTTCTCCATCCTGCCGGGCCCGACGGGAGGTCAAAGAGGTCAAGAAGGTTGAAGGTTGCCCATGCTTGAGCTCCAGCTCTCTCGCTGTCCCGTGTCGCAGTGTCCACTTCCAACCTCCGGTGCGCAGATGAGACTCCATCCTATCTCCCACCGCCACCGTCCTGTCCTCGCCTCTCTCTCTCTCCCCTCCCTCCCTCCCTCTCGTACCTCTACTCTGAAGCTATACCTTGCCTTTCTCACTGCAATGCAGCCAGCGGAATCCGACAAGCCACGGGACTGTTTGGATGCCACCTCTCGCCTTCCCTCAAAGCGTCTTTTATGGCCTTATATATTCTTCCCGCCCTCTTTCCCTCCCCTGCTCAGAGGCTTAGCTGCAGGTTCCATGAAACAGCCTGCGTGTCTCAGTGGGATCGATATGAGGCTGTCTTTTAAACACACCTCATTAAAATCCAGTCATAAAAAGCGGGTGTGTGTACATTTATGTTTATTTTATTGTAACTACTTAATATTCATAGCCTCTATGTTGACCTTTTGCTTGATGATTGGGGAACACATGGTGTGAGAGACTTGTTCCAGAATGAAACAAGAGTTTGATTATCTTTGGGACAATTACTAGGGAACTAAATTAGGCTCTTGTAACCAACATGGCTGTCGATGTGGGGGTTATAAAAGTATTTTGAAAATACCCGTCATCTGTGTTAAATCAGGGGCGTCCAAACTATAGCCCAGGTTCCATTTTAAATTAAGATAGCAGGCTTACTATATATTGCGAATGCATTGGTTCTGAATTTAATGCCCCCCCCCCCCAAAAAAAAAACAAAATCCCAAACTACTTGCCTTATCTTTAACAGAAATCTGTAATGTATCAGTTATTAAAAATAAACAATTAAAACAAAAATGTAATTACTTGACGGAGATTGGTTTTATGGCTTTTAATTAGGGGTGTCAGGTGATTAAATATTTTAATCGTAATTAATCGTTTGACTTCAATAGTTAACTCATGATTAATCGCAAATTTTATATCTGTTCTAAATGTACAATAAAATCTACAATAAAATATTTTTTCTAATATTTTATACAGTTAACATAAAAGTGGAAAAAAAATCGAACTAATGGGTACATCATTAAAACAGTAATTTCTTAATAATTCATAAAATTGAGTTAAAATTAAAAAGATGTACTGTACAGTGCGATATGGATTTGTGTTGAGGTCATTTTTCTGCCACTAGATGGCATAATGGGGTAGATGCCACGGACTTCCGACTTCCGTGTTTTACACATCTGCGCTGTTTCCGGGCACTGCTGGCCGCGTTCCAACACTCGCACCCCCACCCCTGCGCCCCCCCAACCGCGTCTCGGTTATCTGAAATGCTTCGGACACTGAGACAGACACTACACACTCGCTGCCTCGCACCCGTCGACGGGAACGCGCAACCGAGGGGCACAAAGGCGGAAGCGCAAGTACCGGGACGCGGCCCACACGTCGCAAACCGGAAACAGAAGCAAAGTTGATGGGTGAAAACCCGGAAGTCGGAAGTCCTGCCTTCTCCGTGGCATACAGTCCATTGCATTTGTGAGACGGTGACAGCTCAGTGCATTTTCTTTTCATTTTAAGAGCTATCTAATCTTTAACATCAAGTAACATTTTTTTAAATCGTAAAATGCAACCTGACCTCCACAAATATATGCATTATTCTTAAATTTATTAATGCAAAATTTTAATGTGGTTGTTGTCTGCTGCGTTGTAAGGGGCGGTTCATTAATCAAATCGCGGGTTAAAAAAATGAGTGGGATTAACGGAACTTTAAATTAACTCAAAATGAACACACTAATTTTGACACCCCTACTTTTAATCAATTAGTCAGTTCATTCATTAATTAATTTGTCATGGTCTGAGTTTTGTTTGGATTGGTTTTGTTGGATTTTGTCATGTTTTCCTTGTGTCGATCACTTATCAAGAGTGCGTGGCATCCTGGTCCTACGTGTCAGCCAATCAGATCCCTCAGTCGCGTGTGTCATGTCCAGTTTCTCTCATTGTCTGGATGTATGGGTATTTAGTTCCCTGCTTTCTTTCATTGTCGATGTCCATATGTCATGTCCTCGTCCTGTCTGATTGCCCTTTTTGTTCGCAGTTTTTAGTTAAGTCTAGTTATTTCCCCGTATTTGTTGCATTTGTTTTGAACTTTGTTGGTTTTGTTTTTTGGATAACTCGTACCTTGTTTGCCATTTTGTTTTTGTTTAATCAAACCACTTTTTTTTTTAAGCATATACCTGCCTCTCCTCCCTGCTTTCCCTTCTTCAACATGGAAAGCTGGATGGAATACATTTCCCATGGAACACATGGAGATATAAACCAGAAATGGTCCACACCACTTGACATAAAGGGGTATTGATGCGCTTTATCCTGTCTTGAGGGGCGTCAACTTTGCATTTGAAGTATTTGTAACAACTGAATTCCTTTGAAGAATCATTTTAAATGACTTTGCAGAATTATCATATTGTAATTGGCCTTGTTTCTCCGACTGGATTTGAGTAA
The DNA here is from genome assembly GCF_051991255.1 of Vanacampus margaritifer. Taxonomy (NCBI): domain Eukaryota; kingdom Metazoa; phylum Chordata; class Actinopteri; order Syngnathiformes; family Syngnathidae; genus Vanacampus; species Vanacampus margaritifer. Next base: position 23,038,291 of record NC_135437.1, on the reverse strand, counting down.
GGACTTGTTTGAAAATAAAATGTTCAAATTCATTAGAAATGTCCTGTCTGTCATACATTTATAAGGATTTGGAAAGTGGGGGTGGCTGCTCTAAATAAACACGCCCAAATGACTTCTGTGGTTTTGCAAGGGGTTCGACCCATTAGGCATTCCTTCTTTTGTCCTTCATCATTCCTCTCATCCACCCAGCACGGTGTATGAAGCATGACCTCCCCTCTTCCCCCTCCGAGGGCAAACATGACAGACTTCAGTCTGGTTTCCATGGATATTCCTCTTAATACGGAGTCAAGGTATTACAGTGGAATGAGGCGCTTTACAAATGCAGCCTCTTTCAGTGTGGTGGCAGATTTAGGCCTCACCAAGAATACAACCGAACCAGCATTTCAATCAAAGCTGTGTTTATTCTGGGGTTGTATATCGTTCTGTGGAGACTTCAAAGTGGAATGAGTCACTTGATTTGGTGCGAGTACCACTTATTATTTTCCAGGTTCAAATAGCTAAATCCATGATGTTGACAAAAGTATTGGGACACCACTTTTTCCAAGACTCAAAAGCATATTGTGTTCAATTATTATATATCGTCGCTGTCCTGTGAAAAATGTCAATTTTAGTAAATTTTTACGTTTATGGGACGAAACTGAACGCAGACAGCATTAAACAAAATAACAGTGTTTTTCACAGGACAGCGACGATACACAACAAATCTACCAAATAGGCTGTCATTCACCAGGGAAAAAAAGATACATTTTGCCTTTTTCCCCATTCTTTCATAATCAGCAATAGAAGAGAGATTTGTTTTTGAGAAAAAAAATGCAGCCGTTTCTCCCGGTAGGTCCACGAATGGGGTTGATCTCACATTTAGAATGGTGCATCACTGCCATCTACTGGCGGTTGTGCATCAGTCAAGTTGTTTTGAAGCTTGAAAGTTACAGAGGAGCACCATCAGACCCTCTCCCATCCATTCCCTCCCCGTAGAAGAATGGAATTGCCAAGTATATTTAGCAATGGCAATGAATCATTCATTCTATTAATGTCCCATGGACACTTCTACATTTCAGGAATTTTTCAACTAACATGATTCTGATAAAAGTAGGTGAAGTGGATACAAAAATACATAGTACACATTTACATCAAACCACTAGTTCTTAAGATGTGACCTGACGCCGCATGGTGATTCTCTAGGTTCTTGGTCATAATGATGTCACCCAAGTTTTACGGCAGGACAACTATCTTCTTCTCCATCTTTTGTTTGGGGAAGATGAAGCGTCGCATGACGTCATCCAGCTCCTCCAGAGCCAGCTGGGCGTGAAGCACGGCGACCTCATCCGAGTCAGATCGAACCACCCACTTTAGAGCCCGGTACAGGTCCAAAAGAACATCGCTGAGGACCTGATGGACAAACAGAAGTGATAGAAGTTACACCGAAGCCCGATACAATCTTAGACACACAAAGAGATCATCCTCACATGACCCTTCACCCTCCACGAGAGCGTCGCCACCTGGCTAACCTTTGTGATGTGTTTTGCCAGTGTCTGTTCTCATGTCATTAAAACGTGTACAGCTGGTGCACTGCAGCAGCTGTTCAGTAATGACAGAGCTTGGACTGAGATCAGCACCACAGCCACACCTGAACCACTCATCACATTTGGTGTTTTGGTTTGGGAGGTCAAGGGTTGGGGGTTGCACCGCAAAAAGGATTTAATGACAAGTGCCTACCAGGGATTGACTAATAAAAAATATAGGATCGCTGCTTAATGCATGGATTAATTAAAAGCAGCATAGTGGAATGGTTAGTATGACTGTCTCACATTTGAGAAGTTCTGGGTTCAAATCTCAACGAAGGTCTTTTTGTGTGCAGTTTGCTTTTTTCTTTAGCTTTCTTCCAAATTGCTAAAATGTACATGTTAGGTGGATGGTTCAGGGATGTGATTTGACCAAAGTGAAATTATCTGAAAATTTAGCCGGGGGTCTGGGGGCCGCAGGCACCCAGCTAGGTCCTTTCAATGCACTCACATGACAAAGAAATAGACAAAACAACAGCATAAATTTTCAATGTATATTGAACTATCCCATATAAAATGGCAGTTTTAGTCAACTCAAAATCAGTCACATTCAAAAACATTGGACTGCCTTTGCTTTTAAAAACTCTCACTGAGAATATCATCATATCTAACTAATGTGATTACTAAGTTAACACATAAATAATGTTGAGGGGTTCAAATTTCATGAACAAATAATTGTATCATGACCAAATGAAAAGTAACTCATATTAGAGCATACCACAAATGTCTTTGTTATAGCAGAAGATGTTATCTGTCGGAGTCATGTGCATACACAATGAACTACTAAAAAAAAAAAATCTACTTTTTTTTTTTTTGGGGGGGGGGGGGGGGATTAAAAAAAGCGGAATTCCGCGAATTAGCGGAAAAATCACATCCCTGATGGTTTGATGAATGTTACCTGTGAATAACCGTAATTAAATCAACAGTGAGAAGTGGCCTAATTGTTAAAGGTGGAGGGAGTGTCCCTTCCTGTGCTTGGTGAGAAACGGACATTAAATTCAAACATTCCCAGTAGACATTGTGGGGACACAGTGACCAGATGAAAGGATTTGTCACTGTGACAGATTCTCACTCTACAAAACTCCACCCTTACGTTGCTCTCCTTCCTCTTCATTTATATTTCTGGTGACATCACGATTACACAGGTTTCAAAATTACCTCTAGAAAACACGTGAGCTTTTGTCCTTCCCAGTAAAAAAATATTATGCTGAAATATACCATTGAAATTTCAGCTGCAATTGGATTCAAAAGAGAGAGACAGAGAGAGAAAGAGAGAAAAAGCGAGAGCGCGAAAAAGAGCGGGAAAGAAAGAAAAAGAAGGAGAGCGCGAAAGAGAGAGAGTGAAAAAGAAAGAGGAGCGCGAGCGAGAGGGAAAGAAAGAGCGCGAAAGAAAGAGCGCGAAAGAGAGAGTGAGAAAGAGAGCGCAAAAGAGACAGAGAGAGAGAGAGAGCGAGAGAGAAAGAGAAATAGAGAGTGAGAGAAAGAGTGTGAGAAAGAGAGAGAAAAAATCAGTCAATCAACCCTTGACCTGAACTATATTGAGAACTGTGGAGCTTCTTTAAAAAGGAAGCTGTGAAGAGGGTAGCCGGCGGCATCCTTCCAAAAAGAAACTCTCAGAGCCAATTCTTACATGTGCCTAAAAAATATGGATGTCATGTCACTAGCGTGGGACAGGTAAATAGATGTTCCCTGACGAATGCTTTGTAAAGGCCCTTTCTTTCAAGCAGAGCACAAGGTCATTCCAACAATAAAAAATCATCATGAATATCCATTTGTACAGTCTTGAAATTTATATTAAGGATTTTGAATGGGATGCACATTTCAGGGGCCTTTTCACACTGCTCTTAGCAACATGCAGGGCTTTGTCAACGAGCCCATTAGTTTTGGACTATGAGTTTTTATTGTGTTTTGAATTCTTTTTTAAATTGAGTTTTTAGAACAGGTTTATTAGTTTGTCTAAGTTTTCCTTTTTCTTGGCACACATTCTTCAATTTAGTTTACCGTATTTTCCGGACTATACGTCGTATCGGTCAACAAATGCATCAAAGAAGAAGAAAGAAAAAAAAATCTCTGGGGGTATAAATACTTTTAAAAAATTATTTTTTATAAAATTTATTTTTCAAAAACCGAGACCAATAACAGTAAAACTTGTCGGCCTCAAAATCCCCATCCTTATTGTGGGTGTATTCGGAAATACCGCCACTCCAACCATTTGGAAACTCAGTGTTGTTTAAATGTGCCGTTTGGTTAATCAGAGTGTCCCAAAAAAGGAGTGCCAGAGCCCAGTGCATCAAGCAGTACAAGGAAAGGACACAGTACAAGCACTACTTCTTCTTCGTCATCTTCTTCAAGAAGACAAAGAAGAAGAAGAATCAGACAGCAGCAAAAGAAGCAACAACCGAACAGGATTCTTTCTAGCTTTAGCCACAATGCGATGGTGGATTCTAGTTAAAGAGATACTTGACTCATTTAGCCATTTTCATTTAATTTAATTAATGTGATAACTTCATTATTTTTCATGTACAATTAACTCTTTGACTGCCAAAAACGTTAAATAACGTTTAGTAAAATCCTAGGAAGGAGTGCCAAAGACGTTAAAAGACGTTTGTTTCAAAACAGAGGTGAAACTAACCATTTTCTATTGTTGATTACTGAAAAACGGAATAAGGTAGAAACAAACTCTTTTTTTTCTGATGAAAGATGAGAGTCCAATCTTTCATTTGGTAGTATGTGTGTTCCCATAGTCCAAACACAACATTTTCTGTGGACCTTGAAAGATCAGTCAAAATGCTTAAATCGGCTGGCAGTGGGGACAACCCGTTTCTGAAAACGTCTGGCAGTGAAAGAGTTAATACCTTTAAAAACTCATTTTGCCACGTGCCGTCGACGGAAAATGACATCATGCATGCTCAGGAAACAGGTAACAACCAATCATGGCTCAGTTTGCTAATGTCACATGACCAAACCCAGAAAACTGGGTAGCAGTGAAGTTATCAAATTAATTCTAGACCAAATAATCACTTTTTAGTGCTGAAAATTGCTAAATGAGTCAAGGATCCATTTAAGGTAAGCCTTTGTAAACTACAAAGAACAACAATCTGCATAAATGACATTTTTGTGACACAAAAATGTCGTTTTTGTAAAACACAGGTGTCAGAGTCCGGTCCTCAAGGGTCTGAGTGCATGTTTTTGAAGTTTCTCTACTCCAACACACCGGATTCAATGATCAGGATCATTATCAGGCTCCTGCAGAGCTTGCTGATGAGCTTAAATATGAATCAGCTGTGTTGAATGTAGGAAACCTCTAAAACATGCGGGACTCAGGCCCTCGAGGACCAAACTTTGACACACCACTGCTGTAAGAAGTCCTTGTTTTTACAAAACTCACTAAATATGATGAGAATTGAGAAAACATTGTGGTCCCGGTGTTGAGTTAATGAGATTTTTTGAAAGGATTTTCTGAACGCTTGCACTATACCTTTCTCTGGCTCACACAATACAGTACACACTAACGTTCATTATGTTTTCGTTTTTTTGCTATGTCACTCACCCTCTTTAAACATGTTTAAAGGAAAAAACGTTTGAGACCGAGATAAAGATGTCAATAAAAAAGAGATGAACAGCAAAACTCTTAGTTACTGTATGCAAGAGCAGTGTGGTTTGGAAAAAAATTACTCATTTCATCGCTTTTGATACGGCCCTCCATTCAGTTCAATAGGACTTTTTTTACGTGGCTTTTTGGCCATTGTGTCAAAATTCTGAATAAAATAATTCTGAACCAACAGACTTTAGCCTCATTTTCACCGACGTTATCTACCCTACTGTACTCGACAAAAGCCCCGTTTCCGCCAACAAATCCACCCGGCTCTACTCTACTCGCTTTTTCTGGTACCACCTCCTTTACGGTTCTAAAATAAAGTAGTCCAGTTCCAAAACATGACGTAATGATTTTGGAGGCCAATGATTGGTTCGCAACATGTCATCTGCGCAAACCACCACCCCGGGAAAACTTTCCTTCGATGGAGTTGAAGTGAATGCAGTGTTCGCGTTGCTGCAATAAATCAATGTCTTCTGGCTGCAATAAACAGCCACCAACCAAACACCAAGTACAAAAAAACATCTGCGCTCTCTATTGTTATCATCTGTGTGTGCAGTGCATGCTAGCTGCGGTTGCTTTAGCATGACGTCACGGGCTCCCGGGTTGTGGCCGTGGAAGTGGAGACGCATTGCTTTTTGGTGAGCAGAGCAGAGTAGAGTAGAGTAGGGTAGATACCGTCGGTGGAAACGAGGCTATATATACACATTCTTTGGTACCTCATTTATGGGGATACATTAAATGGCACATGCCCCCTCCAAAAAAACAAAAACGTCCAAATAAAGGAAAATAAGAAGTACTAGCAATTGTAATATGGGTTTGCTTGCTTCACAATGTTAGTGGTCCCACTTGCTCTGTAGCAGTCCCATGATAACCCAGAGTAAGTTAAATGTTTGAGCAAGATTTTCCTTGGGAGAATGCAGTAAACTGAATGCATTGCATAATGGGCTGTGTGTTTGTACCTGGGTGGTTTTGTCACTGAGGCCTCGGAGCAGCAGGGTGATAACATGGACAGCAGCTCTCCTCACCTCTGCTTCCTTCTCGGTCTTTACCAGGGCAGTGAGACAGCAGCTCAACTGAACAACAAATAAATGAGATACAGACGCTCCCCTACTTACGAACATTCGAGTTACGAACAACGGTACATACGAACATTTCTGCGCGTACAGTATGTCGAAAAATGTTCGGAAATAAATGCTGTAAGTTAGATTTTGTATCGCGCGTAGTGCTTCTTTCCGCCACTAATACCGACGATTGGCGCTGTGAGAGCTCATTGGAGGCTGAGCAACGTGGCGAGGAGGAGGAGGAAGAAACGCCGGTCCCCATGAAGCAGGAAATAACTTTTGAAGCCGATTCCAGCGACGACGAAGAATCTCTCATGATATAAAATCCTCCTCTTCCTCCTCCTCCATCATCTCCTTAAGCATCGAGTACATCTTCCAAAAGTAAGTGATTTATCTTATTACGTACATGTACATACTGTGTGTGTGTCTCTCGCTCTCTCTCTCTAACATACGTAGTACAGTACAGTACTGTACGTATTCTCTCCATTTTATTAAAAGTTTTTTTCCAGTACAAACCAATGCAGGTTACTTGTACAAGCCTTAAACATACTTATATAAACCTTCAATATACTTACATAGGCTTTAAACATAAATTATAATACAAAATATAGCACTGAAGCAACTTACGAACAAATTCACCTTACGAACGATCGTCCGGAACGTAACTCGTTCGTAAGGTGGGGAGCGTCTGTATATCTCTGCTATGATTTTTTTTGTCAACAATAGTTCTCCTATGTCATGAGTGGTTCACAATGGAATCAAGTTTGTACCTCGTTACTGTCGAAGCATTTGCAAACATGTTTAATGATGTCCGTCAGACTAAAGTAAGGTACAGTACTGCCAATTGTCTCTGCTTACCTCTTGAGCCAGCGGACCGAGTGCATAGTCCAGTCTGTGGCACAGTTCCCCCAGGTTAGAGAGACTGCTGGCACGGACGCTTTGGTCAGAATCTCTGGTTCCTCTCAGGAACACTGACACCAAGGGACGACCCAGGTGTGATGCCAAGTCTCCTGCAGGAGGAGAAGGAAAGAAAAATGAGAAGGTGGTCATCTTTAATACAAGTTTTTGAGTTTTCATTCCAAGAAATTATCCAGAATCTTCCTCCATATGCTGTCAATGAGAACAGCAAGCCAAGACCGTTAGAGACAGCCAACATCAAACTACGCAGCTAAAAAATGCAAAAAAAAAATAAAAGTAATTAAAGCTTAAGGATAGTGAGGAATGCAGTGCTCTATCAACCAAAGAAAGATTTCAGACAATTATGTGCACTAGTTATAAATCTCACCCCTCTTTTACAAGCTGTGATTGTTGCTGTACTGGCAGTCTTACAAAAAAAAAAAAAAAAACGAGAGCAATGGCAACTCGTTATGGAGAGCTGCCGATTGGCTTGTTGTGAGATCTGTTGAGTACATCTGCAAGTTACAATTAAATTGGCCCCATTCAGAAACATAAACAGCTCATTGATCTGATTAGCCTTGACCACATACAAGAATCCAAACAGACACACAAAGCTCAGTTAGCTATTATCTAAATCCACATCTCAGTAGATAGGATACATAATGTTTGTAAAGTGTGCTGAACAAACTAAAAGTTTCAGCCAACCTCACGACATAAAAACAGGCTCTCTCATTGACACACAGCAAAGGCAATCTGGCAGATAAAACCTAGTAACGGAATGGGAAGTTTTAGCCATTGGGTCACTTCTCGCCAGTTGTGCATTTAAACATGACAATAAAGTGGGTTTTGTGGTGAAAATCATCTACCTACCAACAAAATTAATATATCTGCCTCTGCACTAAAATATATCTGAAACATTATTTAACCCTTTTATGCATAAATTATGATAACCTACATCAGAATATTTTTTCCTCAACTGTTTTTATTACTCTTTAGGCATGAAAAAAATTAATCACCTTCATAAAAAAAAAAATAAATAAAATAAAAAATCCAAGGAGTTGGTGACATGTCCACTAGGGTGGATAACGTGCATTTGAGCAACTGATGAAATATGTTTGTAAGAAAAAAACAAAAATAATGTAAACACTATAGAAAATGTCTGTTTGATTTTTAACATTGTGTTCACATATTTTTTTTTAAACATATTTCAAAACTACTACATGTATTGCAAAAAACATTTACCCAAAGAAAAATGAACTTTTTATGAAGTAAATATAGTAATTTTCTTTTTCTGGCAACCATTCATCATCACTACCACTGTCATCATCCCCACTCGAGTCAGATGGTATATGGTCGACTACCCTGTAGGTTTTGCTAGCATGTTCTGCACTTGACCACTACAAAACGTAAGGACCAGGATCCTTACTCTCATATGAGGATTAAAATCCATAAAATATTGCTATAACAAAAATGAAATGATGATTTAAAGCAAAAAAATAAAAAATAAAAGTACTTCAGATGAAGTATTTTCAAAAGTCCAATTTAGTGGACTCATGATCAATCACCATTTGCATTTAATTTTCTTTGTGATGCCATAAAACTCAACAGTTTTCTTAAACAGCTTAGGCTTTTTATTTACAGTATACTGTAATCATATTGTTAAAGTTGGATTGCGCATTTCAATGCAGTATATTCAGCTTTGAATTGCAGTGTTCATGTTGCATTATGGATAAAGGTTTTAAAGGTTATTTCAAATATGTCAACTATGTTTGTCCATTTGATATTGAATTTCAGAAATGCCTGAAAAATACAATGATTAATATATTACTGATTGCGCAGCACTGATTCAGAAAATGGATAATGATGTAAATATTGCTCACCCATAGCTCTGCTTGCCCTCATTAGGACTTCACCCATTTTGAGGCGAAATTCCAAGGAGTGGTCCTTGTTGGATGTAGAGAGTGAGGAACCATGCTGAAAGTCTTTTAGGAGTCTTTCCAGAATTCTCTCAGGATAGAAATCAGCCAAAGCAGCAAGTCCTACAGATAGTATGCATCAAGTATTTTGGACAGGAATTTATCATAACTTTGCATGTAGTTCACAAACAAACTAAAACCGTTACCGTGCATTTAGAGCTAGGTGGTTTGATTGTATTACCTTGAATGGCTGACAGGTAGACGAAGGAGTCCTCATGTTCCAGATTTTCAAGAAATAGCTGGGAAAAAAAAAAATTGCTTTATTAATCACCACATACTAGTGTACACTAGAAGATGATGTACACAGTTGTATTTTGACTTCCAACAAGTCAGACATTCCAACCAAAGAGGATCAAAACTGATAAAGAACAACCAGACTACAAAAGGAATAATTCAAAATTCCCCCCCAGGTATAAAAGGTAACCTAGGGTTATGATATGGAGAAAAAAAAAATCAAAAAATGACACAAATAAAAGAAAAATCAATATTGGGAGGTTCTGCTGTCCAGACAGATGTTTGATGACTGTGACAGGCATGAAGACATGTCGATTAAAGAGAATATTAAAGTAGGTGTTATTCCTTTTATTCCTAAGCCAACTAACAAGTCCCAAGGTATCACCAATGTTGCCCCTCGAGGAGCAGGCTCAAGTGTTCATTCATTATACAGTACACGCATACATCGAAATGTGCCAAAAGACGCCGTCAAAACCCACAGCCCCCATTCTTAAAAATGGACATCCATTCATTGCACCGAATAAATAACAGAAAATCAAGATTTCAACTTACAATTAGGACTTTCTCCTGGGCTTGTACAATTTCTTGGTCTCTGGATTGGACCATTTGGGTCAAAGTCCTCAGGGCAAATGCTCTGGTTGGAACATCAGGGTGACATGCCTCGAGTAGCCAATCAGAAAATGCCTTAGATGAACTTGAAGTTTCACCTGCCACAGAGTCCCCAGAAGACATTGTGTGTTTGAGACTGGATTTTTTAAGGTTGTTGTTGGCAGACAGGAGTGATGGAGGACTAGTCTGCGATTTCTTTGCTTCTGTCTTGTTTCTTTTCCTTGAAGGCAGATTGTTCTTGGATGATATGCCATTGTCTTTGGAGCCCGGAGCACTGGTAGTGTGGTTATCTGGTCTGTACGCGCCATGGGTAGCAATAACTGCTCTTAAATTTGAGGCCAGCTCCTGGATGAACACCTCTGGGTGTTGCTGAGAAAGAGTCTCTAGCGGCTGGAGCAGTTTTGACATACAGGAGTAGACGTCAGCAGTGAGCTGTAAATATCATAGAATAGTGAAGAGGTTAATTAAGGTCAAGTCTTGCACTAGTAGAGATTTAAAAAAATAAAAATAAACAGTACAAGTGAATGATTTCTTGATATGCTGTTTGAGTGGAATGGTCAAGATCTGCCACATTAAAGTAAGTAGATCATTGCATTTTAGTTAAGAGTGAAAACTAAGCAAAATGTTATCACTTATAATAGATACCAATTCTGTATGCCAGATACAAATATTACATCTCTTTATTAAAAAATTCAAATTGTTATTACAGTACAACTTCAATGTCATGTTTACTGTTCAGGTCCATTGTGCTGGTGTATAAAAGGTAAAAATCACAAAACTGATATTGCCCAAATAATTATTCTATAAAATACTGTATTAAAGTACTATATATTTGAAAATGTTTTTTTTTTTTGACTGACTACAGTATGTGTAATAATGGTAGACAGTAACTCTCAAAATTGAGTACCTGAGGTCCAGAGAGCAGAGTTGCCACCAGGCCCATCCCCATACTCAGTGTTTGGCTTTCGATTGGGTTTTCAGTAATCACACCATTTTCCTGATCCAGAACGATGCAAGCCCTCTGAAGCAGTGAGTCTATAAAGTCTACCACCTGGACAGAAGACAACATACACAATTAAATCAAACATTGTCTTTGGAAAAATGTAACCTCTAAGTACATCATTGGGGAAATAGAACAGCACTCACTACTTTACAACAGTACAAAATGGTTGTGGGAAAATTCTGAAGAGTACTGTATCTGAAAACCTTCAACATTACAATGTCCAGAGATCAGCGTGCTTGAAATGAGTTTATTCAGCGATGCAATGCCAATGTATGAGAGTCATTTCTTAATCTTTCAGGCATTTCAAGACAAATATATTTATTTACTGTACTTATCAAATGCATTACCTTTCTAGCGTATAATGCCCCTTCCCTTAATCTGCTTCAACTGAATATAGCAACTAGTTTGTTCAACAGCATGACTCAACATGGCCTGCTCCCTTATCTAGGTCCAAGACATAGCCAAGTACGAAAAAAAGAAAGAAAAAAAAAAAAAAGCATTTATCTTCCTCCCTAAACTAAGGGCTCTGTGTATATGTACCTGATTTTAACTCTTTGACTGCCAAAAACGTTAAATAACGTTTAGTAAAATCCTATGGAGGAGTGCCAAAGACGTTAAAAGACGTTTGTTTCAAAACAGAGGTGAAACTAACCATTTTCTATTGTTGATTACTGAAAAACGGAATAAGGTAGAAACAAACTTTTTTTTTTTTTCTTTCTTTTTTTTCTTTTTGGGAGATCTCATCAGTATTGATCATTTGAAATGTCATCATCATTGTTCTCCCTTTTTTTTTTTTTTTTTTTGTATGTGTGTTTGTGCGTGTGTGCGTGCGTGTGTGCGTGCGTGAGAAAATAAAAAATAAAAAAATAAGAATTCCCATACCGTTCACCTAAACCGAACACTTCAAAATCCAGCCAGAGTCGTGGGGCCGCCAGGAGACCCGAAGGGGGACCAAAGAAAAGAAAGAAAAGCGAAGCCCAGCACCGACCAGACACCACCCACCGGGCCACTAACCTTCACCAACCCCAGAGACAAACTTTTTTTTCTGATGAAAGATGAGAGTCCAATCTTTCATTTGGTAGTATGTGTGTTTCCATAGTCCAAACACAACATTTTCTGTGGACCTTGAAAGATCAGTCAAAATGCTTAAAATCGTCTGGCACCCACGGCATCCCTTTTCTGAAAACGTCTGGCAGTCAAAGAGTTAAGACAACAAATCTTGAATACATTTTAAAAGAAATGTTTCTTGGGCACAACCAACACTCATCAAGATCATCAATCACAAATGGACAACAGGGATCATTTGATCATGTTTTGTTCATGAATGTACAGGGACACTCCTACTTGAGGGATACTTGAATACATTAGAAGTTGTTCTATATCTCTTTTGCGTGACGTACTAAAATTGCGTCTGTCTCTGTCTGTTAAGCATTTCCGATGCATCTGTTTGAGTGCACATTCTTCACAAACCTGATTGTTTTTTCTCAGTATGACATCATGCTGAAGGGACTCCACCATTATGGCCAACACCTGAAGCAAAGCCAGTGTGTGGCCTTGTCTTGCAACACGAGCCTGTTGCTGCTGCTCCACCTCCAAGAGCGTCATGGAAGATATGTCCAATTGCTGTCCATCTTTCTCCTCTTCTTCCACCGCTACTGCCGTCCAGCTAGTTAGCTCCTGCAAAACCAATTTTGAAAATTCAATATTTATTAATCATAAACGATTTGAAGTTCAACATTCTGCATTCATCTGTAGTGTCACTTACTATCTATTATTCTGTATTAATGATATTTAGTCATGACAAGTAGCTGCAGACCTGCATTCATAAAGGAATATACAGTAAATATTACCTGACTAGTATTTCATTTCAGGATGCTAACAGTACAAATCAGAGTGTGCAGTTCATGAGAAGGGTGACAATATGCTTTAGCCTCTTTTGAAACATTACTTCCACCAGTATGCTAACCTTTACCCCCTGGTTCATTCTGCATCATTGACCTCTTTGACTGCCAAAAACGTTAAATAACGTTTAGTAAAATCCTATGGAGGAGTGCCAAAGACGTTAAAAGACGTTTTTTTTTCAAAACAGAGATGAAACTAACCATTTTCTATTGTTGATTACTGAAAAACGGAATAAGGTAGAAACAAACTTTTTTTTCTGATGAAAGATGAGAGTCCAATCTTTCATTTGGTAGTATGTGTGTTTCCATAGTCCAAACACATAATTTTCTGTGAACCTTGAAAGATCAGTCAAAAATGCTTAAAATCGGCTGGCACCCACGGCATCCCTTTTCTGAAAACGTCTGGCAGTCAAAGAGTTAATATTGGACTTGTAGTCAGCGTTTTAGTGAGATGAACAAATCATGTGATTTAAAAAATCATACATCAAAATCTGGATGCTCACCTGCAGCAGGTCAAGGAAAAAATCACCGGGCACATCACTGTCTTTGAGTTCAGCCAACAGGTGCGTCAGGCATTCTAGTCTCCACTGCTCCCCTGACAGCTTCTCATACAGAACATCATCCTCATCACTGGAATACAGGAATTAAATGCAAGAAAGGACAAACCATGGTTAAGATTCCTATAGTAGATATATTTTTGCAAAGAGCACTCCTTCAACTGGATCCATCACCTGCAGCCTTCTCTGCAGCTCAGTTGGACTCCACCATTGCTGCCAGGGGTTAAATGGAAGCTTGCTGATACATCATTCTTCTGATCCTGTATTGCTGACAGTTGCCTGAGTAGTGACAGGACTGCAGAGGTCTCTGCATGGCTCAGATACCACAACAAAATATCCTGACATGGGGCTCTGAGAAGCAGAAAATGCACACTCACATTTGTCGAATGATCCATAAAAACAACAAACCATGTGATAGCGCTCTCTTCTCTTATTGGTCAGGAGCAAGAAAGCATACAGGAAGATTTGGAAGAAACACGAGGAGCGAAACTGGCCTTTGTTGATAACTTTAATATTTAACAGTTCATATTAGCAAATGCATTAAAAAGTGTTGCACCTCTGCCACATGTCTCTGTCCTAATGTGTGTAGATTGATGGGTGAGCGTTCAAGCAGGCATACCAAGGAGCTTTTTAAATCATCTTTCATGTTTTTCATGATCTCTCCATTGATTAGAAAATACAATTAAAAAAAATCAAGATCTAAAAGAAAATTAATTCAATCAATCCAATAGAGAGCATTGTAAAGTAATCAAGGTGTTACTTTATGCATCTTTTTTATGCTCAACCTTTGACCCAATAATAAAAATGTCAGTGTGATTACTAAACAAACAGGACACAATGTATACGCAATGTATCGTTACTTCACCTGGCCTCTTTTCTGTTAATAAAAATGTCAGTGTGAACAGTAAACAAACTAATGTCCCTAATGTGTGTTCTTTATTTTATTTTATTTTTTAAACAGTGGCCTTGACCGACGTACCACAGGTGTGAATGCAGCCAGAGAATCACAACCTTAGTGTATAAGAAAATTATTTTCTCACATTTTAAACTACTGCATGCCTCTTCATTTTAGAATAATACACACGAAAAGACAATACAATACAATTCAAACAATGACATCACATCACTTAATTCATGACACTAATGATAATCTTAGGTGTAACCTGAATATCCACTCTGTGTGGTGTGCAACAGAAATATACAGCAAAGAATCAGACCACACATGCAGGCATGCAGGAGAAATGGGGCACAAAAACTGTGTTGTGCCTTTAAGTTGGGGTAAAGAGAGTTTGGTGCTTTGCTTAAGGTCCTATCAACAGTAGTCAGGATATTGACTAGCATCTCCCCGACAACTGGCTTGCAAATTATTTTATCTGCAGCTGGATTTGAACCATGACACTCGAGTTCCAGAGTTAAGTTCTTACAGATGAGCTAGCCCATCATCCTCAAATATGGAGAAACAAGGATGCTTTGAAGATACCATGCATAAACAGTTGTGACAGACAATCTTAATAAAACAACAACTGTACCGTAGGTTGGAGACGTTCTGCTTGGTGAAACAGAAGAGTGTGAAGACAACTGGAAGAACTTCTTCTAATGCTTTGAGAAGAAAAGCTGAAGGGCTGTTGCCTACAACCCAGATCTGACCACAAGAACACCAGTGAAAAAAAAACTTTGAAATGCATGACATTTGAGTTAGTAGCAAATGCTTAACCCTACAAATTCACACATACAGTACTCAATATGAACACAATAGCGCTTTTCCATCTTACAAGGCCCTCAAAGCGCTTTCCATCCAACTACTCATTCACCTACTGATGACGCAGCATCAGGAGCAACTGGGGGTTCAGTATCTTGCTCAAGGATACTTCCATGTGGTCAAAATGGCATGGGATCGAACCCACAACCTCTGGGTTGGGAGACGCCCACTCTACTACTGAGCCGACGCCCACCACGACTGTCTCGTCCTATGGCGTGTCATGGTTACGAAGCTAGTCTACACACTTTCCGGTGGGAGTAAGGATAACAAATTGTTCTTTTTTTGCTGCAGTTCTTCTTTTTATTATTTTATATTTATCATCTTAAAGTGTTTTTCACACCAATGTTGACTGTAATAACATAGCTTAGTGATAGAAACCATGGGCTCTACTTTGGTGCCCAGTGCAAGTCTGATGCGAGGGAAGATCTAAATCTGCACTGGGGCAGGCTAAACTAAGTTTTGGTATTTTCGCAGACTTATGCAAGCAGGTGCAGCAGGGCGCATTAAAAACAAAACAAAAACATATATAGAATTTTTTAACCTAATTCCGGTTACTTAATTCTGTCTGTTAGCAAGAGCCACTACATCGTGATAACTTACATTGATGTTTCTGCATTTGGCAATTTATTATTATATTATATTATTAGTATGGGATTTTTTTTAATGGGCTTTAGGTGAACTGATGAATACACACACACACACACACACGCACGCACATACAAAAAAAAAAAATATATATATATATATATATATATATATGTATATATATATATATTTAAAAAAAAAAACATTTATTAATTTTTTTTTAATTGATTTGTTTGTTTGTTTGTTTTTTAAAAAAAGGAGAGCAATGATGATGTCAAATCGAATGAACAATACTGAGCTCTCCTGGGGAAAAAACAAACAAAAAAAAACACAAAAAATACAAATTCAAGTTTTGTCAACATCATCGGAATCAAACTCTATCATAAATCAAGAACAACCTATTTTACCACTTTTATCACACCTTTTTAATGTCTTCCACACATTGTGTCATCTCCCATTCCTCCACAGCAACTTGGCAGTGATCATCATCTGGAAAAAAATATAAAGCACTTTCTTTTATTGGCATTTTTCCCGACTGAAACAACAAAATTTTATTGTAGTATAGAATGTTTGTTTGCCGATGTTGTACAAATTGTCATGTTTGTTCATTGTTTACTATAACCAGAGACATAGGCGTATCAATCTTCTTCATGAAAGTTGTATATAGAAAAAAATTAAGCCAAGTTGCCTCAAGCATCTTAGATATGTTTCAAAATTTGATCCCACTTAGCCTGTAAATTGTAATGTGCTGGAGCCCATTTAGTTGATCTTGATTGCGCGGCGGTGCACACCCTAGAATAGTTACTTGTCATTCACAAGGCTGATAAACTGTACGATAGACAACAATTACCAACGTACACAACAAGGGACAATTTAATTAATTACTTAACCCAAGACCTAAGTTTTTGGAATGTGTCAAGAAACCTGACCACCGAATGAAGAACACGACAAACACAATGCGTTTAACATCAAACAAATTCATATTTTGGTATTTTCTTGCACATTATTTTAGTTCTTTTTCCACATTTAGTTCATTGTGTGAGATTAAGAAGAAAAAAAAACAGTTAGGCACAAGGTGGTGCAATGGAGTAGAATTTCGACATTCTTTGATGTGTGTTCTATACTTTTTGTCCTCATCCAAGCGTATGCGAGCTGACTTTGCAAGATGCAGGGTACAAACTAGTCATCAGTCAATGGCATGGCACACATTGACACACAACCACTCATACGTCCACCTATGGGCACTTTGGAGTCTTCACTTCATCAACCAGGCATGTACCATATTTAGAATGTGGGAAGAAGTCAGCGTATGTACAGAAAAGACGTTGCATCGTGCTCCAGAGCACCATCGTGTCAATACTGTCAAAATAGCTTGGATATTTAAAAACTATATGCTTGACTTATTTGCTTGAGATTATGGTTTCTTGAGACTTACTGTATCACAATTCTATTTGAATCAGTGGTATCAGGCTCAAGAAGAACAATGTAGAAATACATGTCACAGATTATGTCATAATTCTATGTACTGTATGACAGACTTATTTCAATTTATGAGTACAGTGAAAATAAAATCCATTGCATAAAAAATGTGTGCAACTGTTACTAACCAGCAGCAGTTATGCAGCGGTAGAGAGGAGACAAGAGAGGAACCAGCAAATACGGCTGAGCAAAATTGGTCTTCTCTTGCACCAAGTAGAGAGCTGCCCTGGTGGCCACACACTGAAACTGTTGGGCTGCAAGCTTGTCTTTGAGGTGCAGGAGCTCAAGGATCTACACCAACATAAACCAATTCAATTCATGCAGTTACATGAGATAATTAATAAAATGATAACAATAAACACCAGATCAAATAACCCAAAATGATGGAAACAGTTACATTACAATTCAGCTTGATAAGTGTGTTTCATGATGGTTCTATATGAAATATTCCAACAGCCCCCTTGTTAGAGCTTTGTGTGTGTAAACTGACCTGAGAACAGACTTGCTTATAGTAGGCGTCAGCTGATGCAGACTGCTGGGGGCATGCTGTCAGAATCTTGGCTATACTGTCACACTTTTTCCAATCTGACTCATCCCCTAGAGGACATGGGCGGTATCACAGGTTAGACGTTAACAGGACATTTCTGTTTGGCGTTTTCAGGCTTCGATTCGTCATCTGCCACTCGCCCACCTGTTCCTCCCTCCAGGATGGCTCTGACTACAGCCTGGACCCCATTAGATTGCATCAGACGCTCAGATAGCAACTGACCACAAAGGCGCCTCAGCCAGCCAGGAGTTGTCCTGCTTCTGGAACCACTGGAACTTCCTACTGGACCAGACTTATGGGAGAGACATAAGACATTCAGCGTTTTTCCCATGACTGCATTTTGGTCTTATCATTTCATGTTTTTCTTTTTCTTCCCTTTATCTTTCTATTTATTTCATCCATCCATTCTATATATATCACATATTGCCATCCTGGTCAAGCTATCACAGCTGATTTGGGGCAAAAGGTAAAATACACCCTGAACAGATCTATTTTGTTTCTTTGTTTTTCATCAAGACACAGACATACCTGTTTGGCGCCACCTTGTAAAATAAGGAGCTCTTTGATAACCACTGGCTGATACACTTTTACCAGAAGACTTTGGAGAGCCTCCCGACTGTTTTTGCGTTCCTCTTCTCTGAGCTCCTATAGAGGAAAACAAATATGGAGAGAGGAATTTATGTTCAAAAAGGCTGCCTTGGCTAATGATGCAGTTTTAATTGGCCACAATAGAGAGGCATGAACTGAATTCAATCAACAGAGAGCGCAAATAAAACAATATGAGGATAGACTACCTGAACATCCTTTGTGCCGGCTGTCTTGGAATTCTGTGGCTGATAGCCAAGCTGACAGAGTGCCGCTATCATATCTCCCAGATGCCGCGTGAACACCAGTGTGGCAAGAGATGACAGTTCAGCTAAGCGCAACAGGATAGTTGTTGTCGTCAGAAGCTGGTGTGGTGCACCAACAGCAGTTTGACCACATACCATTTTTTCCACCATTGTGCCAAATGCAGATCTGTGACCCAGTGGTACACCCACTCCTGGAGCCAAGAATGGGCAGAGCCCAAAAGACACCACAAACTGAAGGGCTGCCCCAATTGTTTTCTGTTGCATGAAACTGAGGACGTCTGGCGGTAAGGGGGGAGCCATCTCAGGGGTGCGTAGTTTGACAGAGGGAGCGGGTGTCTGTTTGAAAAGTTCAAGTTCAGCAGAAAGGTGGCGTGCTAAGCTGAGCAGCAGAAGGAGACACTCCTGGACAAAGCCCCACATCACATCCTCTGTATAATTTAAGAACCAACTTGCACCAGCTATCACGTCATCCCGCAGTCTCCTCGCTTCCTGTAGACTGCTGTCATTGTGCAGCTTCTCCAGGAAAACATCTCTGTTTGTCTTCAGTGCTAGCAGAAGTGCCTCCTCCTTTGAGGCATGTGCATTACGCCCAGACGCATCTGTAGACAAAACATTAGTATCATCATTACACAAAACAATATTGTGCCATTGCTAAAACAATTAAGGTCTACAAATGAACAGAGATCATACTTCATTATACAATTTTAAAAACACTAAGTGGATATTTTTGCCGTGGCCGGCAACTCGCCTGCTAACGCTATTTTGCCAACGCTATTTTGCCGTGAATCGCGCGAGAGATGAACTACAAGTACGAATTTTGCGCCAGTGAAAGCTACTAAGTACTACTACCTCTACTACTACTAGGGTTAGACTGGTAATGTCGATAGCAGTCTATCTCCGGTAGCATAACAAAATGAAAACTTCGTGAAAAGACACAGGGGGTGAAGTGACACAGGAACCCCGCCGGTGACTGACCAATCAGAGCCGTTCACGGCAAAATAGCACAAGCAGGAGAGTTGGTCACGGCAAAATATCCACTGCTTTTTCTCAGTCCACCTGTTACTTGGGCTACAAAATGACACTAGTACAAATGTTTGAAAAACACAATTAAAAAAAAAAAAAAACGTTACAGTTTAGTTTCCATTAAAAATGTTTTCTATCATTACTTGGGAAGTATTTTCAGAGAGTATTGTCACATTGGAACTATTCCAGTTACGCGCCGATTTAAAAATCACTATAAACTAACCACTTACCTCCAAAAGGTTTCGTGAGCACATTCAACGCCGAGATTATGGCCGCAGTCATTTTATTATCAAATACATGTCATGTGAACGAGTTATGTCTTCTTAAATTGTTGTTGTCGCTGAAATTAGACGTCACAACGGATAGGAGGCTGGTAACAAGGTTGCATTCAAGAACTGTAGGAAGAAAAACATCTGCGTAGAAGCCAACAAGCATGACTAGCGATGACGAACGAGCATAAAAATTGAGCTTTTTTTTTTTTTTTATTGGAAAAAGCACTAGCGTTTCCCAGAGCTCAACACAAGTGTTTTATCCAAATACTGTATACGTATTATAATAATATACTGCAAAAAAAAAAAAGAAAAAGAAAAGAAATCGAAACAATTAAGGAAACACTTTATTCCTTTATTTATTTTTTTAGCAGCGTAAAATACTTAGGTATTAACTTTACTTTGCACTGTATATAAAAACGTTTACAGTACTGGCAATTTTGTGTAATTGATATTTTTGAGCTATTAGGTGGTTAATAAAACAGAAGATATTCATATTGTTTAGCAATATCAGAAGTTTTTAGTCATTTACCTCATGTTCATGGGTTGATAAATTGAATACTGTTGCACATCAGTAATTTTATTGTGTATTCTGTAGGAAAGACTTGCATTATAGTGTGCATTTACTGGAAATGTGACCCTTTGTAAAATTAAGACAGTAAATGAGACACTGTATGGGTTTAAATATTTTATGTACAAATTCTGATAAATACAATATGGAGAACACCACAGGCTTTTCTCTACATTCATTAAATACAAGCAGCATTGTCAATTGCCAGGTGAAAAGTATGGCAAATATTAAAACTCGACTGCACTTCATTATTTTGAGACTTCGTAAGATTCCACGACTGGTGTCATAAAAGATATTACAAATCTAAACGACACGTTTTCCACTTTTAAGAAAGACTCATGGAATCTCAAACTTTCTGGATTCTTTTGGGAGGGTTAGAAAATTATTTGCACTTGGATGTATTCTATTGTAGAATCATGTGAACTCTACTTAGCTTGCTCTGGTCTCATTCTTCGCTTTACTGATGTCACAGCATTATAAAATATTAAACATGATATATTTAGTGACAGCTGTTGCAAAGGGAAACTGTCTGTATATTGTATACATTTACAGGTAAGAAATTTTGTCTAGCTCGTCCGTCCGTCTTCAATTCTGCTTATCCGGGGTCGGGTCGCGGGGGCAGCAGCTTTAGCAGGGAAGCCCAGACTTCCCTCTCCCCCAGCCACTTCACCCAACTTCTCCGACGGGATCCCATGGCGTTCCCAGGCCAGCCGAGAGACGTAGTCTCTCCAGCATGTCTTGGGTCGTCCCCGGGGCCTCCCGCCGGTAGGACATGCCCGGAACACCTCCCCAGGGAGGCGTCCAGGAGGCATCCGAACCAGATGCCCGAGCCACCTCAACTGGTTCCTCTCAACGTGGAGGAGTAGCGGCTCGACGTTGAGTCCCTCCCGGATGACCGAGCTTCTCACCCTATCTCTAAGGGAGAGCCCGGCTACCCTGCGGAGGAAACTCATTTCGGCCGCTTGTATCCGGGATCTTGTTCTTTCGGTCACGACCCTCATCTCGTGACCATAGGTGAGGGCAGGAACGTAGATTGAACGGTAAATCGAGAGCTTTGCCTTTCGGCTCAGCTCCTTCTTCACTACAATGGACCGATACAGCGTCCACATCACTGCAGACGCTGCACCGATCCGCCTGTCGATCTCCACCTCTAACCTACCCTCACTCGTGAACAAGACCCCAAGATACTTGAACTCCTCCACTTGGGGCAGGATCTCATCCCCGACCCGGAGAGGGCACTCCACCCTTTTCCGACTGAGGACCATAGTCTCGGATTTGGAGGTGCTAATCCCAACCGCTTCACACTCGGCCGCGAACTGCTCCAGCGAGAGCTGGAGATCACGGCTTGAAGAAGCCAACAGCACCACATCATCTGCAAAAAGCAGAGATGCAATGTTGAGGCTACCAAACCGGACCCCCTCAACGCTTCGGCTACACCTACTGTAGAAATTCTGTCCATAAAAGTTATGAACAGAATCGGTGACAGAGGGCAACCTTGGCGGAGTCCAACCCTCACAGGAAACAAATTCGACTTACTGCCGGCAATGCGGACCAAACTCTGACATCGGTCGTACATGGACCGAATAGCCCGTATCAGGGGGCCCGGTACCCCATACCCCCGAAGCACCCCCCACAGGACTCCCCGAGGGACACGGTCAAACGCCTTCTCCAAGTCCACAAAGCATATGTGGACTGGTTTTTGTCTAGCTCTTCTTTGCATACTGCCATGGTGAAGCATGAACACACTGAACAAAACAAACACCGCATTATTTCTTCATAGACATGGTGGTTTGTAATCTGGCCCACAGTGAAGGGGAAAACTCATAGTTTGGGTTTGAAATATCTTTCCACTCATGGGGCCTTT